>NW_028251623.1:0-78298 GCF_964263255.1 Lissotriton vulgaris | reverse complement strand
ACACTTTGGCACCTATGCACCCGCTTCCTGTGGGTGAGGTAACAATATAACTCTGGTGCTCCTATAGTGGTTTACACCTCTAGTGTCCTAGTTTTGAGTGGCTAAGTTCTAGTCCAGTCGGAAGTCTTCGAAATCTGTAACTTTCTGATTTGACTTGTATGGTATGACATTTCCACAAGCCGTGAGGTGAACGGCCATCGAGGACAGCAGACAGCAGACAGCTTGCCATTTTAGCGCTCCAGCGCTCTACCGACGCCGTGAGGGAAACGGCCAGCGCTACCAGCGCTCAGCTCCATAGCGCTCCAGCGCCGTCCACACTACAACTCCCAGGTGCCCCGGCGGCGGAAGTGACGCCGCACGAGCGCCCGGAGGCGCTTGAAAGAACGGAGCGCCCAGAGCTCCGGCGGGACATTTCCACAAGCCGTGAGGTGAACGGCCATCGAGGACAGCAGACAGCAGACAGCTTGCCATTTTAGCGCTCCAGCGCTCTACCGACGCCGTGAGGGAAACGGCCAGCGCTACCAGCGCTCAGCTCCATAGCGCTCCAGCGCCGTCCACACTACAACTCCCAGGTGCCCCGGCGGCGGAAGTGACGCCGCACGAGCGCCCGGAGGCGCTTGAAAGAACGGAGCGCCCAGAGCTCCGGCGGGACATTTCCACAAGCCGTGAGGTGAACGGCCATCGAGGACAGCAGACAGCAGACAGCTTGCCATTTTAGCGCTCCAGCGCTCTACCGACGCCGTGAGGGAAACGGCCAGCGCTACCAGCGCTCAGCTCCATAGCGCTCCAGCGCCGTCCACACTACAACTCCCAGGTGCCCCGGCGGCGGAAGTGACGCCGCACGAGCGCCCGGAGGCGCTTGAAAGAACGGAGCGCCCAGAGCTCCGGCGGGACATTTCCACAAGCCGTGAGGTGAACGGCCATCGAGGACAGCAGACAGCAGACAGCTTGCCATTTTAGCGCTCCAGCGCTCTACCGACGCCGTGAGGGAAACGGCCAGCGCTACCAGCGCTCAGCTCCATAGCGCTCCAGCGCCATCCACACTACAACTCCCAGGTGCCCCGGCGGCGGAAGTGACGCCGCACGAGCGCCCGGAGGCGCTTGAAAGAACGGAGCGCCCAGAGCTCCGGCGGGACATTTCCACAAGCCGTGAGGTGAACGGCCATCGAGGACAGCAGACAGCAGACAGCTTGCCATTTTAGCGCTCCAGCGCTCTACCGACGCCGTGAGGGAAACGGCCAGCGCTACCAGCGCTCAGCTCCATAGCGCTCCAGCGCCGTCCACACTACAACTCCCAGGTGCCCCGGCGGCGGAAGTGACGCCGCACGAGCGCCCGGAGGCGCTTGAAAGAACGGAGCGCCCAGAGCTCCGGCGGGACATTTCCACAAGCCGTGAGGTGAACGGCCATCGAGGACAGCAGACAGCAGACAGCTTGCCATTTTAGCACTCCAGCGCTCTACCGACGCCGTGAGGGAAACGGCCAGCGCTACCAGCGCTCAGCTCCATAGCGCTCCAGCGCCGTCCACACTACAACTCCCAGGTGCCCCGGCGGCGGAAGTGACGCCGCACGAGCGCCCGGAGGCGCTTGAAAGAACGGAGCGCCCAGAGCTCCGGCGGGACATTTCCACAAGCCGTGAGGTGAACGGCCATCGAGGACAGCAGACAGCAGACAGCTTGCCATTTTAGCGCTCCAGCGCTCTACCGACGCCGTGAGGGAAACGGCCAGCGCTACCAGCGCTCAGCTCCATAGCGCTCCAGCGCCGTCCACACTACAACTCCCAGGTGCCCCGGCGGCGGAAGTGACGCCGCACGAGCGCCCGGAGGCGCTTGAAAGAACGGAACGCCCCTCGCCCCCGCGAGTCGCGCGCGGGAGCGCCCGGGCGAAGCCCGGGCCAAGGGCGGGCCCGTTTCAGCCCGTTCCAGACAGATCCAGGCAGGGCAGGGCCCCCCCCCTTTGGTCCGGTACGTACCCGCTTGACGACCATCTCTTCAGTTAAAGGTACTCTTTGGCTCAGTGATTGTGATTCCTTTGGTCCACTGCCTCTGTGCCTGCCTATCCGCACTATGTCAGTAACAAGGGGATCCAGAAGTAAGACTGCACTTAGAACTGCTCAGTTCATAGGTCCTATCGACAAATTTATTTCCACTACCACTGAGGCTATCAATTTAAACATTTCCCTTTTGGAGCGCAGGGTTTCCCAGGACCTTGCGTTTGCTAGGAGATCCTCCCTGGGTCTCATAGCTACAGCCTTAACCCCAGCCCCAGCAGTAACATCCATTCCCAGCCTTTCTCAACCTGCAAATGTTACAGCACAATTACATTCCATTCCGAATGCCGTAGATTTATCGGCCACAAACTTGTCATTAGGTCTGGATTCTATTGAGAACCTTGAGATCACCCCGGATTTAGAGCGGATTGTAGTTGACGACCAGACTCAAGGTACTCATTCTATGGGGGCGAGAGAAGGCGCCATTCCCAAGCAGTCAATACCTACAAATAAAGGGAATAAGGCCAACCAACATCCGAAAAATAAGAAAAAGAAAGGGACTACTACAGCACCAGCCATGAATATACCTACCGGCACAAACTCTACATCATCTGTCTCGCTTAATTCACATAGCGCTTCTAATGGTATTGTCCAGGGGGGTGCACCTGGTCCGTCTGATTTTGATAATATCCAGTTGTTTGAAAGACTCAGGGACTTGTTTAAACAACAACTCCTGCCCCTGGAACGGAGTATCATGGCCATTGAGAAACAGCTTGCTATACTTATTGATAAATCTTCCAACCATCCAAGAGCAGGTGCAGCTAAATCTGGGGGGGTTACACCTGTGGTTTCAGCTGTGGTGTCCTGTCCGGGGGTCCCTTCAGCTAAGACTAACATAGATAAACCATCTGTTAATACAGTTATGTTTAATACCAAATCTATAATAAAGGATCCTACAATTTTAACATTGTCTAATTCTAACACCTGTACTAACTGCTCCAAATCTAAGCCGAAAGACAAATCAATACCCCAGACACCGTCATCTAGTCAGCAAATTCTTGCTGTCCAGACCCCACAAGTTACTTCCAATGAAGCTAATCGTACCCTTACTAATGAGCCTTTACAGCAATCTACCAGCAACAAAAAGGCCCCCAAAGCTAATTCTCATGCAGACAAAAAGAGGCCTAGACCTAAACGCCCTTTTCAATTGGCCCCAGAGGTATCTCCATTTACGGCAATTTTAACAGGAGTACCGGAACTTCCAGAGGGAACTGATGAACCCCACTGGTCCCTCCGGAATAAAATTCTGCAATGGCTTTGTATCCATAGGCCTCTGAAGCCCCCATTCACCTGTAGAATATCCTCGGTACGTAGGGTTTCTTGGGTGGGTAAGATCCCCAAGAGCATTCAAGGGGATTGTGTCATCATTACATGCGAGGATGCCTCTACTGTGAATCACATATGTTCATGGCCTGACCTAGAGAAGAAGGGAGGAATCGATACCCATCGACTCTCCTTTTTCTATCCCCCTACTTCTAATTACCACTATCCAATTCCACCGCCAAATTGGCCTTTGAACCAAGAACATCAATGGGACTATGGCGACCCATGGCACACTCAACAGTTTAGAGGTAGGGATTGAGTACCTCGTCCCTGGTATCCCAATAACAACCGTTTTGCGGATGGCGGGTGGCAGGGCATCCAAACCACTAACAGATTTGACTGCCTGGAGATGGTTGATTGACTTTATGTCCCATCTCCACCGACCCCAACTGTCTACAGGCGGTCGGTATCCGATGTGGTTGTGCAATCTGACCCCGTCAGCCCTAAGTCTGCTCCCATAGTGGCCCCTGTGTTTTCTAGTGGTCACATGGTTTTACATAAGACTACAGCATCCGAAAGTTCTTCTATCCAATCACCCCCCTTTTGTCCCCACCCTTTTAACACCCAATCCCCCGCTTGTCAGGTAGTAACAGGACCCTTGAAGATACCAGCTCATGTAACTAAGCCTGGTGACCTTATTTTGTTATCATGGAATATTGCTGGTATCGCAGGGAAACTAAATACCCCTTTTTGGTCTAGATTCATAGGAGAAGGGTTTGATATAGTCCTCCTCCAGGAGACCTGGAGTCAGGAAGATATCAACGTAGAAGGTTATTCCTCCTATTGCCTTAATGCCACCAAATCCAATTCTGGCAGGGCAAAGGGGGGTCTTTTGATTCTCCTTTCCAACAGACTGGAATCCTACAAAGTTAGAAGTAGCTCAAATGTGGGAGCCTACAGCCAGGTATTAAGGATTGCATGTGCTAAGGGTAAGGACCTGGTTCTTGTTAACTTTTATAACAACATCTTTGATGCCTCCAGAGGGAACATCTTGTACCCCCTGGAAAAAGAAATTGCCAAGGCTATAGGCATTTCTAATAAGCAGCTATACATCTTATGGGCTGGTGACTTTAATTTGCAGCCATGCCAGCTATCCAAGGGTAACCCCTGCGGTTTTGGTGTGGAGTCGGATAATTTTAATGGGGGTATAGGAAGGAGTGAGGATTCTCCCCACTTCCCGCACTGCCATTACGGCTCCACCTTAAATAACCTGCTACTAAAACTAGATTTATCCCTATTAAATTGCAACAAAAATAAGCAGAAAGCCAGTTGCCCCACTTTTACAGGGAGGGAAGCTGGGACTTTTATCGATCACATCTTGTTCTCAAGTCATGGGGACTATTCAAGCTTGTATGTGAGAGAGGAAGGTCTTAGCAATCACAACAGTATTTGCGTCACCCTTCCTCTAAGGGGTGTCACACAAAGAACTGGGGAAACCTGTACCACGGATATAGTGTCCCAACGGCCCAATGGTCCGAGAATCAAGTGGACGGGGGTCAATTCTGTGGCTTAACAAAGGGAGGTAGTAGTCAGCTGTAAAATTGAGATTAGCTATTGCCTTAATGATGTTGTTAACCACGACCTTCTGATATCTCAATTTATTAATATCAATACCATCATTGAGGGTATTTTTACTAAAAAACCCTCAGCTAACAAAACGACAAAACTGGGATGGTTTGATAAGCCTTGTATTGTAACCTTACGGGAACTAAAACGAGTTTTAGGGCTCAAACCCCGTGATGGCATTAGCATCAAAGAAGCAAGGGTTAATTACAAACTGGCTATCTCTAACAGGAAAAAGGTATTACAGAGAGAAGCTTGGGATAAATTGAATGAAGCTGTTGAGACAAAAAATAGTAAACTCTACTGGGAAATAGTCAACAGTCCATTCTTAAATTCGGAAGGCGTCCCAGAAATTACTTCTTATGTTGCTTGCGAGGACTGGGTCTCTCATTTCACCAATATTTTTAACCCAGAAAAGGTATCACTGACCCTACCTCTTGTTGATTTGCCAATGTGGGCACCTATACCTTTGGAAATTACGCTGCAAGAGGGACTAGAAGGCCTTGCTAATAGCAAGGGGGGAAGGCCCCGGGACCTGATGGGGTGCCCATGGATCTATTAAAAACAGAACCTAACCTGTGGGCCCCCATTTTGGTTAGGACCTTCAATTGCGCAGCAGAAGGTAATTTCCCTCCCTCTTGGGGTCAATCGGTTATTGTCCCCTTACATAAAAAAGGCAGCAAATCTGAGGCCTCCAACTATCGGCCAATTTCTTTATTGGATGCCTCAGTAAAGGTTATGAGCAGAATTCTGCTCAAACGATTAGAAACTTGGGCAGAAGATATGAGTATTTTAACTAAAGTGCAATACGGCTTCAGGAAGGGGATGGGTACCTTGGAGCAATGCGTGAACTTGGATCTTTTAATTAATAAATACACTGTGGCCAAAAAAGGTAATTTATTTTTATGTTTTGCTGATCTGAGCAGCGCATTTGATTTAGTTGATCATGGCATTTTATGGCAGGTTTTACTGGAGTTAGGAGCGCCGAAAGAAATAGTACATTTCCTGGCTAGGCTTTACCAGAAACTTTCTTGTAAAGTCCGATATGGTAGCCATGGCGAATGCACACCATTTTTCAAGGTATCTAGGGGCATCCGCCAAGGATGCGTACTAGCTCCTCTTTTATTTTCTCTTTTCATTAACTGTGTAGATCGCACCTTGGCCACCATATCAGCAGACGCCCCGCAGATTGGAGGCAATTCTGTCTCAATCTTACTTTATGCGGATGACGCGGTACTTTTATCACGCACTCAGATAGGCTTACAACGTCTCATTGATGGTTTTATGTTGTTTATACAAAAAAGGAGACTCTGTGTAAACAAATCCAAGACCTATGTTATGTTGTGCGGTGAGTCAGTCAATAAACTAAAGTCCAACTTCTATCTAGACAGCGACAAAATGTTACAAGTTAAAACATTCTGTTATTTAGGAATCACCTATGCCAATGATGGATCCTGGAAATCAGAGCTTGAAAATGCTAGGTTGAAAATGACTCGTTGTACCAGTAGTGTTTTTCGCTTCTCTTCTAAGCTCGGTTCGAGAAGTATTCGTGACATGATTAACATCTACAATATTCGTTATGTTCCCTCGGCATTGTATGGGGCTGGAGTGTGGGGCCACACAGATGGCACCCTCCTCCAAAAAGAGGAGAACAAGTTCCTAAGAAAAGTGCTATGTGTTCCCCACTCCGCCTCCATTCAATTAATTCATGACGAGGTTGGGGTCGAGTTTATCTCGGACTTAGCAGCCGTTCGTCCACTCTTATTGTGGCGTTCTATTTGGGCTAAGCCCGAAACTCGATTCACTCAAGAAATTATTCTTGATTGTATAGGCCTGGACTTTTCTTTACGTATTCTTTGGCTGAAATACATTAATTTTTGGTTTAAGACTCTGTTTGATATTGACGTTCTTACTGACCCCGAACTCGCGGTAGAAATACCCAAAAAAGAGATTAAACAAACTTTCTTGATGTATAAAAAGAAAGGGCGAGATGAGGCATATGGCAAGTTAACTACCGTAAAGTTCTATAGAGAACTTAACTTGCCATCGGGGTTTCAAGCATATCTCTTACATGTCAGCCGCCCATCTCATCAATATGTTTTAACTCGCGTCAGGCTGGGCATTGCACACCATCTTGTTGCGTTCCCAGTACAGAAACAGAAATCTGACACCCCCTGCCCTTGTGACAATGTTTCACGCCAGAGTTGCTGCCATTTCCTACTTTTTTGTAAATTTTATCATTTTCTAAGATTAAGGTACTTAAAACCTATATTTATTAAATACAATATACGGTCTTTTAAGAACGCCCTTGTGTTATTATCAGCTTTAGAAAATGTGGACATATGTTTTTTTGTTGCCATCTATATTTTGAAATGTACAGCTGCCAGGAAAAGTATTGTATTGCCATGATCTTCACATTCCTGTCTGAACTTTTCAAAACGTACAGCTGCCAGGGTGAGCACTTTTTTGGTAGTGTTCAATTTATCTTTAACCCTGTCTGTACATGTTTTCTTTTCTTGACTTTTTTATACTTCTATCATACAGCTGCCAGGATATATTTAGTGCTGCTATAATTCTATACTTTCCTGTCTGTATCAACAAATTTTAAATCAAAATTTTTATGTCCCATGATTAGGCGGGGGTTTGTTGTTCATCGTACAGCTGCCAGGATTAATATTTTGTGCTAATTTATTTACTCCTGTCTGTACGATTTTAACTGTCAACTTCTATTCCTTTTTGCCATTTTTATGTGTTTTTTTTTTAATTACGATCCAATATAAACGCTTGTTAGTATGTGTCCTATCTTCACATGAATTTTCTCGGATTTCCGTATGAATTTTGTATTTTCTAAATTTTTAATGTAATGGATTGATTTCATGTTTTGCTTGTATGATTTGTTTACAAATCGAATAAAAGCTTTGAAACTGAAACTGACTTGTATGGTAAACGCAGTTGCCTATAGACTCTGCACCCGTATCCTGTGGGCCTCTCCCGACCTAACCTTCGTTAGTCCAGTGTAGGCCCATCGATTCCCAAGGCCCTAGGCCTGTTCATTGTTCGTGACGTGGTACTTGTACCACTTTCTTGATATATGGTTTGAGTGGCCACCAGGCCTATCCATAATTGTGCAGCTTAGTGTATGTTATACTGTGTTCTTTGTTTAACGCTTGTGCTCCTGTGCTCGTGTGCTCATAAAGAGTTAAGGGGATTATTCTAGAAATAAATACATATATTTTGTAATATATAACTTGTGTGGTGTCCTTTCATTTGGTATTTTAAGGGATTGCATATGGTAAAACAGCTGGCTTCACATGCCCTCTTGAGTTTAGCCTAAGACTGCTTTTGTCCATGCTACCATTAGGATAGCTGGTCTATAAGGTTGACTTACAACCAATGACCATAAGGGTCGTTTGGACTGGTGCAAGGTGCTGACTAGAATAGTGAACACCATATACCAGGCCAACTTCTCACACCTGCGGTTCACGGTAGGCCACGAGCACTTTCAGTTTACCAGCGCCCCTCGGGTGTTCACGAAAGTGATGGCGGTGGTCGCAGCTCATCTGCGCAGATCAGGGGTTTCATCTTCTCCTATCTTGATGACTAGTTGTTGAAGGCGGGCTCGCCCCGGACAGTCGTCAGCCACCTCCAGACTACGGCTGACCTCCTACACCTGCTGGAGTTCTCCATCAATGTGCCGAAGTCACACCTGTGCTCCTCTCAGAAGCTCCTCTTCATTGTAGCGGTTCTGGACTCGGCACAGTTTCGGGTTTATTCCCCCGAACAGTGGGTTCAGGATATTCAGGCGCTGATTCCGATCTTTCAGCCTTTATCCCGAGTCTCGATCAGGTTGACGCTGCGGCTTCTGGGGCTGATGGCCTCCTGCATCCTTCTGGTGCATCACCCCAGGTGGCGGATGTGGGACCTGACGTTTCAGTGGACCCAGCATCAGGGCAACCTGTCCGACCACGTCCTGATCTCGGAGGGCACTGCGAGACAGTTGCAGTGGTGGCTCACGGACCGCGATTGGGTCAGTGGCAGATCCCTCTCCCTACCCCAACCGGAGCATGTAGTAATGACAGATGCATCCCTCCTGGGCTGGGGGGGGCCACATGGAAGAGGCAGAGATCAGAGGCCTCTGGTCTCCGGTAGAGTCCCGGCTCCATATCAACCTTCTGGAGCTGCGGGCAATCCGTCTTGCACTGAAAGCATTCCTTCCCTCTTTCCGGGTAAGTGTAGTGCCGGTGTTCACGGACAACACCACCGCCATGTGATACTGCAACTAACAGGGTGGGGTGGGGTCGTGGACCCTCTGCCAGGAGGCTCTGCGCCTCTGGCAATGGATGGAACATCAGGGCGTGACTCTGATGGTTCAACACCTGGCAGGTTCTCTGAACGCCAGGGCGGACGAACTCAGCCGCCGGTGCATGATGGATCACGAATGGCGTCTGAACTCGGACGTGGCGCAAGGTCTCTTTCAGCAGTGGGGAGAGCCCTGGTTAGATCTATTCACCACCGAAGAGAACGCGCAATGTCATCAGTTCTGCGCGTTGGAATTTCCAAGGCGGCACTCGCTCGGAGACACTTTTTGTCGCGAGTGGAGTTGCGGTCTGTTGTACGCCTTTCCGCCTATACCACTTCTGCCCAGAGTGCTGAAGAAGATCAAGCGCCACCGGGCACAAGTTATCCTTGTGGCTCCGGACTGGGCACGAAGGTACTGGTATCCCGAGCTACTCAGTATGTCAGTCGATCCCCCGGTTCGTCTGCCTCTTCAGGAGGACCTTCTGTCGCAGCAGCAGGGGACGGTCCTCCACCCGAACCTGTCCAGTCTCCACCTCCATGCTTGGAGATTGAGCGGCAACAGTTGAGGCCATTTGACTTGCCTCCTGAAGTCTGTAACATCATTCTGGCAGCCAGGCATCCCTCCACAAAGTCGGTATACGCCTGCAGGTGGAATAGATTTGTGGCATGGTGCACAGCAAAGGCTGTGGATCCCCTTAATGCCCCCTTTTCTGAGGTTCTCCTCTTCCTTCTCTCTCTTGCCCAGCAGGGCTCTGCTCTGGGCACTGTCAAGGGCTATCTCTCGGCTCTTTCAGCCTTTCTGAGGCTGCCTGATCAACCTTTTTTGCTCAAGTCCCCTATCGTTAATCGATTCCTGAAGGGCATCACTCATACGTTCCCTCCTGTTCCCTTCGTGATGCCTCAGTGGGACTTGAACCTGGTTCTTACGTTTCTGATGTGCGCTCCCTTTGAGCCACTTCACAACTGTCCTCTTCGCCTTCTTTCTTTGAAGACTGCATTCCTGGTAACCATCACCTCTGCCAGGAGAGTGAGTGAGCTCCAGGCTTTGTCTTGTAAGCCTCCTTTCCTTTCAGTCCATCCGGACAAGGTTGTGTTACGAACAAGGCCCTCCTTCCTGCCCAAGGTAGTCACGGCCTTCCACATTGGGCAATCCATCACCTTGCCCACCTTCTTTCCGCCTCCGCACCCCTCGAGAGAGGAAGAGAGGCTCCACCGTCTGAACCCAAAACGTGCGCTCTCATTTTATTTGAATCGCACACAGCAGTTCCGGGTGGATGATCAACTCTTTGTTGAATACGCGGGCGCTAAGAAAGGGAAAGCGGTGCACAACGGACCATCTCCCGGTGGATCATCTTGTGCATCCAGGCGTGTTACTCCTTGGCTAAGAAGGAACCCCCTGTTGGGCTGAGGGCTCATTCCACTCGAGTCACCCTTGGGCCGAGGTGTGCCCTTGCAGGACATTTGCCAGGCGGCTACTTGAGCCTCGCTGCACACGTTTGCACGACATTATTGCCTGGACAGTCAAGTCCGGAGGGATGGCTACTTTGGCCATTCCCTCCTCCAGGACTTTCTGGTGTGATTATTGGTTCGCAGACCCACCACCACGGGGTTGGTATTGCTGGGGTATCTATTCTAAGGTAAGGAATCTATCACTAACGTGTCTCTTTCTGATGCACAAGTTACTACTTGTGTAACGATATATCTGTAAGAGACATTAGTTAGTGATAGATTCCTTACCGACCCACCCATCCTCCTTGTTCTGCGAACCGATATCTAGGGTTAAGGTCATCCCCTTTCAGGGCCCTAGTTTCATGGCACCAGTTTCATGGCACCAGTGTTGGTTTTTGGCATGGCTCTGCGCTTCTGGCGCGGAAAAGCTGTGTCTAAGAACTGACGTCAGCACTCGGAGGCGGCGTCTAAGTACTCCGACGACGTCATCACGGCGCCGACGACGGACACGGAGCCGCAGACGACGCCTACCGACGGGCAAGGGTACTGCTACGCAAAAGTTTCCGGATCCAGTCTGACGCCTGGGGATATTCTAAGGTAAGGAATCTATCACAACTAATGTCTCTTACTGGAGAAGTGTGGCTCAATGATTAGAGCGGCAGACACTGATGCAGAGGTCTAGCCCGGGACCAGGGTTCAATTCCCCGCCTCGGTGGCTCTTGGGTTCAAAATTCCACGGACCTGATAATTCTCGCCTCGGTGCCTATTCCAACCATGGAGTCCCACTCTGCAACTCTGGGCAATAGCTTGCTTAATCTCCACAACGGCCCCCACAACGCTAAGGATGCCTGGCCTCCACCTTGGGGGTGCCCAGGAGTGGACGCCTCACAGGGAAAGCCAGGATGGGTTCCACAGCGGTATTCGTACAAGCGCCTTGAGACCCTTGCGGGTGAGTAGTGCGCTATACAAATATCAATTTACATTTACATTACATTAACATTTACATTTACATTACATTACATTTACATTACAGATATATCGTTACACAAGTATTAGTTTGTGCTTTTCGTCCGTTCCTTTCTCCAGGACTTTCTGGTGTGATCTTGGTTCGTAGACCCACCACCAGGGTTGGTATTGCTGGGGTATCTATTCTAAGGTAAGGGATCTAACACTAACCTGTTTCTTTCAGATGCACAAGTTACTTACCTTCGGTAAAGATTTATCTGTAAGAATTAGTAGTTAGTGTTAGATTCCTTACTGCCCCACCCATGCTCCCCGTTCTGCGAACCAGTATCTAGGGTTAAGGACATCCCTTTCAGGGCCCTAGTTTCATGGCACCAGTGTCTGTTTCTATCATGGCTCTGCGTTCCTGGCTCGGAAACCTATGTACAGAATTGACATCAGCGAGGGCGGCGTCTAAGTACTCCGACGACGTCAACCCAGCGATCCCGACGCCGACGACGAACCTGGAGCCGCAGACGACCCCTACCGACGCAAGGGTACTGCTACGCAAAACTTTCCCGATCCAGTCTGACGCCTGGGGATATTCTAAGGTAAGGAATCTAACACTAACTACTGCTTCTTACAGATATATCGTTACAGAAGGTAAGTAACTTGTGCGTATATACTGGACCAAAGTAAGGAACGGTGTGCACAGGGTCCACAGACCCCAGAGGTTTTGGCAGAGGCTAAAGTTAGATATCTCCTTACTCCCTAAAGTGGTAGCTTGGTCGAGCAGTAAGGTAGTATCAGAAGACCGTGTAAAGCATTTGTTGTGCATACTCAGTCAGCAAATGGTCTCACACACACAAGAACTGAACTCTAGGCCAATTGTTTTGTATCAAAAGATATAGTTGTTTTATTTTAGAACCAACAAGGTATCAAAATATACTTCCTCAAAATGAGTTAGTGTAGTTAAATACTTTTCAAATAGGCAATAGACTTTTTGATTACAATAGTTTCAGTTGTTGCTGTCAGATACGCTCCACAGGATCCGGATGATGATCATAAGGCCCACCTCCAAACGTCACAAACACTCCGAATTATATCAACAGAGTATTTGAGCCATTAGGTGAGGGGTAAATACAAAATAATAAACAGGGAAGGAAAGGAAGGGGTCAGCTGGGAAAGGGATGTACCTGGAACGACAAAACATACAGGGATAAGAACACCATTCAGCAATTCAATCACCAAATGTACTTCCCTAAATAGACAAAATACCTGTGTATATAAAGTTGGACTACTGAAATAGGCTTCTCAGATTCACCTCTTGGCAGTAATGCTTGTGGCCTATATGAAATATAAACATTGTGAGACCATAATCCTATCTACAACTGAAGCAAGAGAACCTGGTATGATTCCCCCTATCCTACCTTCGGTCTGTAGTTTATCTCTTTGTATAAGGGGTACCTGAGGGGGTCTTCCACCAATGAAATTGAAAATGAACTGTGCTGAGAAAGTATATGAGCGAGTAAGAAGAAACACAGAACACGGTTATGCGTGGGAGGCAAGAACCACAGCACTCCGCTCTGCTAAATCCACGGCACTCAACAAAGTCAGCAAATAACACACAGATACTGAAAATGAAGGTATACAAAGGAAAGAACAGAATGTTGTTGAATAGAACTATTCCAGAACAATTCCATAAGAGCACAACATCCCAAGAATCAATAGTTCGCTCATACGGCAACGTGTAGCTGCGACCACCACCGCGCTCCGCATGCAGGTTCAGTAAGTTCACACACACCCTAATAGGTCGCTTGTTCTGGTTACACGGAGCTGCGACCGCCACCGCGCACCACCTACTCAATGTAGTTAGGGATAAGTAAGATAAACGTGATAACACACAAAAGTACACGAAGAAACGGCGGCGTGTGGTGCCTCCTACCACTCCGCTCTTCGACAACGAACTCAAAAAGGAAGTATCTTCCGATACCAAAACGAAACGGCAGCTTGTGGCGGTTTACCACTGCGCTCCGCTCTACCAAATACCAAACATAGGAAAAGGCGCTGCAGTTCCCTCACTGCACGCAACTCGAATACGGCAACGCGTGGCAACAACCACAGCGCTCCGCTCAAAGTCGATCTCAGAAAGGCGGAGAACCGCTCCTACCGTTTCGCCGGTGAATCCACACGACAGCGCCCCAGGCGTCCTCAACAGCACAGCGGGGAAGAATAGCTCCGTCTCCGCTCGAATCCAAACCCAGAATAACACGCAATAGGAAGCGTGTCTCATATAGCCTCAGCCGAGGCTTCTGGGGATTGTAGTCTTTCCTGCCTAAATCTAACTTCCATATATTACGGCCGTCCTAGCAATGCAATGCAGGCGCTTAGACGGATCCTGACAGTTGCAATAGGCAACACAATGCAACATTGAGCTCAATGGCAATTTCTAGTTAAATGCAATTAGTTACTTTGTAGATTACTTTTCTAACCACAGGTCTGGATCCTAGATTCAGTCTTGGGACATTTCCTGTAAACAGTTAAGTAAAAGCGTTTTGGTTACAGTAGTTATGTTTAAGGAACATTATTGTATTTTAAAAGTTGACAGAAACTTTCTCACATAGAATCCCCAATGTTATCCTATGGGAGGAAATTCCCTTAGCAGGTAAGTATTGTTATGATTACTTTTTCTTACTCGGGTTGGATCCTGGATCCAATCCCGGTGTATCTCTTGTAAACATTTGAAAGAATGCGTTTAAGTCATACAGGCGATTTTTAAGGAATATTTATAGTTTCTCAAAATCGAAAACCAGACAATGGATCCCTATGGAAGGAAATTCAAGTTACTGGTAAGTACGGTTAGGATTACTTTTCAGGGTCAGTGCTGGGCTAAAAGATGAAGCACTGGGTTGTCTCCTGATAACCGGTGAGTAAATCGGAATTTGTTGTTCAGCTGATTTTAGGTGAACATTTTAAAGTTCCAAAACTCCACACTTGAAGAATTTCCAAGTGACACCAGTCAATGTTAGCCTTTGGAAGAAAAGTGAGTTATCGGCTTTTTGGTAAGTACGCGACTGGCAGAGTTAAGGTTCTGAGCATCGACTCAGGGGTCTCCGAGGGTCATGTAGGTACAATTGGTACACCCTCCGTGGCACAGGGGCAGCCGGGTGCAGAGGTAGTTAGGTCCAATGTTATCCAATGAGAGGCAGGGGGCCTTCGGCTGGTGGCTGCTGGCAAGCCGGCCACGCAACTCTGGGAGCTGGGCTCCTGGTCACTTGCTCAGGGCAAAGGGGGAAGTAGGTTAGGACCAAGGTTGCATTGCCTGCGGCACTCGGGCGGTTGTTGCAGGGTGCTTTTGAGCCGTCAGTCGCTCAATGTTATTCAATGGATATCTTGAAAAGTGAACAAAGGCTGCAGGCTCAGGGACAGCGATTCTTCAGGTGCGACTGTGAGAAGTTGGCCTGATATATGATGTCTCCAATTCTGGGGGCACCTTGTATCAGTCCAAAAAATCCCTTATGGTGTCAGGTTGTAAGTCAACCTTATAGACAAGCTATCCTAATGGTAGCATGGACTAAGCAGCCTTAAAGGCTTATAACTCAAGAGGTTGTGTTAAGCAAGCTGTTTTACCAATCGCAATCCTGTAATATCAAATGAAAGGACACCACACAAGTTATATATTATAAAAATATATGTATTTATTACTAGAATAATCCTCTGTACTCTTTATGAGTGCAGAGGCACAAGCGTTTAAACAAAAGCACAGTTAAACATATAAAAGTTGCACAATTATGGATGAGGCCCAGGGGCCACGCAAACCATATATTAAAAAAGTGGTATAAGTATCACTAATCGAACAGTGGTTAGGCCTAGGGCCTAGGGAATCGCTGGGAGCAGTCGGGACTAGCCATGCTGAAGTCGGGAAAAGCCCGCGGGATTCGGGTGCAGCGCTTAACGCACACACATGCACCAATGTAAAGTCAATGATGCGTAAAAGTTACTGTAAAAGGAGACTTCCGTTTAACCTAGAAGGACAAAACTTTAGACATATACACTAGAGATGTGTACCAGTGCAGGAGCACCGGCGTTGCTGAGTTACCTCACCCACAGGAAGCGGGTGCACGGGGGCAAAGTAGTGTTGGGTTTCGTCACGCAGGTTGATGGTGCCTGGAGATGAAGATGCTGCAGGCGTCGAGAAGAGAAGTGTCCGGTGCGATCCAAGGGTGGATCGAAGATATAGATGATCTGAAAGCAGAGGGGACAGAGTCTGGGTCACTCGGCAGTGACCAGGGTCGAACCAGGAAGGAACCAGGCAATGTCGGGCGCAATCAGGTCGATGTCGAGAAGCTTGTCTCCGCTGCCACGTGGACTCTGGGGCACCGAGGATGTCCAGGAGTGGATCACGAGCTGTCCCACAAAGGCTCTCGCTGTCGGCGGTGTTGGCTTCCGGATTGGAGCAAACAAACCTTGGCAAGCGCAACCCACGCAGGATTCGAAGATCGCTTAATACTCGGACCAACAAGATCAGAGCGGGTGCTCCTTTTTAGGGGAGCGAGGGCAAGTCTGGAGCAACCAGACTCACAAGTCAAATTCAAAGGTTCGTCGGTACTGGGGCCGCTAGACAACGGGCAAGCGACCGGACCAACGTGTTGAGCCAAAAGATGCAGAAGGGCCCCACGCAGCACTCGGTGAGTGTAGAGGGGTGAGCTTCGGTGCAAGAGTGGCTCAGGGCTGGGGCTTCTCAAACCCCAATGCACAGCTTCGGGGGAGCCTCGGAAGCTGCACGGTCAGTGCCTCGTGCTCTTTCCAAGATGGCCGGCCCCACGCTTCAGGTCGCCTCCACGGGTTTCAGCTCTGCAGGGACGGTGGATCGGGCTGTTAGAAGGCAGGCACGCTGGGTCTTGTCGATCTCTGTCGCTCGAGTTCCGGTGGGAACTGCATCAAAGCAAACGTCGAGGTGCTGGATGGTGCCTGTTTGCACAGGGTGGTCACTCCTTGACCACAAGGGAGATTCTTCAGTCTTCTACTTCGAGTAGGATGTTGAAGGGTCCAGAGTTTCGTTTCATAAGTTTCAGTCAGGATAATCTGAGAGCGTTGGCACTGCTCCCATTCTTATACCAATCTAGGGGGCTTGATTACCTGCTAGGTCCCTCCTATGGGTGGGACCCAGGAAGGGGGTGGTTACACCCCTTTCCCTTTGTCCAGGGTCGCACTGGGGCTGGTGTGCCTCAGAACCGGTTTGACCGGATTATGCAAGGGGAAGCCTTGTGCGCCCCGGCACTGTTTCTTTCAGCCCTCCCTGCCGCAATACACTATCTCCTGTCTGGGGAGGTGTAGCACCTCCCTGCAACAGGAAATCCTTTGTCCAGGCCTCCTCTGCCAAGTTTCAGTCAGTAGCAGGAGGTCAGACTTGTGTCGGTGGCAGGAGCATCCATTTTGTGATGCTGAGGCTCTGGTTAGTATTAACCGCGTTTTGGTAAAGTAACGTGTCTTCTCCCTCTAGAAGGGTGGAATGCTATCCCCGTCCACAGGACTGTTGAGGGGATAGTATTCCAAATCGTATGACACCTTACACGACATGTTTTGATAAAGCCAAACCAAAGTTAGCACATAACCTCGATGCATTATAATGCACTTAAGAGTATATGGTATGGCAGTATCCCGGAACAGCTTAGGGTATTGGTACTAACCGCTGCAGACAGGCTCAGCTCATGCTAGAGAACTATCTCACATAAAACCAAGCACTCTGCCTCCAGGATTGATAAGGCCTGCCATAGGAGTGACTTATAGGTATATATGTGTCCAAATATAGGTTTTAGATATAGGTATACTATATCTAAGCAAGGGGTGATTACACCACCTTGCCCCAGCTGAGTGATCAGCCAGTTGTGTCAATTTAAGAACCAGCCAGGGGTGGCAAAAGCTATGCTGCAGCCCCTGGTAGGCCTTGGATGCACCAATGCCCTTGGCACCTATAGTGCACTATATAGGGGCTGACAAGGTGTCCAGTACCAATTTGGTTATGAACCTAGGGTGCATGGAATCTATTTTAAAGAGAGAGCAGATAGCCTGGGGCCCTGATTAGCAGGGAACCAGGCAAACTAAGTTGAAAACCTGCTAAACACAAGGCAAAAAAATCTGGGGTAACCATAGTCAGGTGTCCACCTTCCTACAGCGACCAACACTTTAAGGGGTAAGTTTGGATCTTGGAGGATAGGTAAACACCCAGGAGTTGGTCACAGGGGGTGCCTTTTGATGTCGGGAAATCTTACCCTCTGCTGGTCGCAGTTGGAGGGGTCCCTGGTTCTGAGGCTGCAGGCATCGTCTGGGTCGTCGAGGAGGGTCCTTGGGCACTGGGTTCCAGGTCAGAATCGCTGGGGCGACGTCCTCAGGGTCTATGTCCACTCAGGCACAGGCCGGGCTCTGCGGGTGTAGAGTGTGCTGGATTTTTGGTTCCTGGCTGGCACCAGGGGTATTGCTGTTTGAGCAGAACCACTGCGCATGGGAGTCCCAGTCTCTAAGAGGGTCAAGGCAGGCAGGTCCTCCGGGGTTCTGGAGGTTGCTGTCTGCAGAAGACGCCGGGATTTAGCAGGAGCAGGTTCAAGGATCAACAGGCCGTTAGGGCTGGGGCCAAGTCAGTTGGTGTTGTCTTCTTGCTAGCAGCTGCACAACAGGGCTTCTTCGTCTTCTTTCTTGTTTCGAAATCTGGATCTGAGGAAGGAAGGTTCAGGGTGCCCCTAAATACTAAATTTAGGGGCGTTATAGGTAGGGCAAGGGTAGGGACCAATAGGTCCCTGTCCTGGGGTTAGTACACCCCCTATCCTGCTCCTCTCCTGTGGGAGGGGGGCAGGATCCTATCTCTGATTAGGCAGTGCTCCCCATCCTCAAGATGGCCGGAGCCCGGAGTTGTTCTTCACCTCGCCTCTCCCACCTGAGGGGTGGAGTTGGCACAGGCTGGCACACCCTGTTTCCTCACTGAGGGTTTCCCGCCAGTCTTCCCGCCAAGTGGGGGTCAGAACTGGTGGGGGCCAGTTGCTGAGTACAGCAAGTGGTCTGGAGAAGCTCACAAAGGCAGCATGCGATGGATTAAACCCAGATCTGTGACTGGGGGTGAATGTTCTGCCATTGTGCAACATTCCGTCCATCATTTGTTGTTTTTGCATTTGTCACCCCGAGTGGGACGGGTATGCTCAGACGTGAGTCCCGTGCTCTCCAGGCCACTGGAATCAAGCTATCCTGGCTGATGACGGCTGATAGCCAGAAACCGGTCCTAGGATGCTTGGATCCGGTCCAGGAAAGACATGGCTTGGCAGTTTGGGCTGGACTGTTCCCATGAGGCACAGCGTCAAGACTTATCTGCATATGGCCATGTCTGAACTGGGGTGGTCTGGTGAGCAAAATAACGATGGATTAAACCCAGGTCTGTGACTGGGGTGAATGTTTTGCCATTGTGCAACATTCAGTCCATCAATTGTTGTTTTTGCATCCTGGGGGAGGAGACCTAGCAGCTCTCCCAGGATGTGCATTGTTGCAGACCCAGGAGAGCAGATGGCCCTCTACCCAGGGATCTAGCAACATGTCTGCTGTGTGGAAGCCTAGGCAGCCTCTCAGACAAGATGTGGATTGTAGGTTAGGTTTCAGGGGGCATCTATAAGATGCCCTCTGTAGTGCATTTCACATTAAATCCCACACTGGCATCAGTGTGGGTTTAATGTGCTGAGAAGTTTGATATCAAACATGTCAGTATTCAGTAGCCATTATGGTGCTGTGGAGTTCGTAATGACAACCTCCCAGCACAGTATACTCTTTATGGCATCACTGCACTTACAGTGCCCAGGAATGGCCCTGGGTACTGTAGGGGCACAGGGCTCATGCACCTGTGCCCACACGACTGGCTTAGGACACCCAGCTAGAGAGGTGACTGGTGTATGCCAGTGCAGTGGGTTTGTGGGCATGGCACACAGGGATGTGTGCCATGTAGATTCTTTGTTTAGGTCTGCACCAGGACACTCAGCCTGTAATGGCAGTGTGTGTGTCAGTGTGCAGGGCCCTTAAGGTTGGCTCAATAATTGCTGCAGCCCTTAAAGGGTCTTCTCTGGCTACAATGCTCTGGATACCTAGGGTACCATTTACCAGGGACTGACATGTGGCCAGAGATACCAATTGGGTTTTAGCTTCAACACAGTTTTAGGTAATGAACGCAGGCCCTGGGTACCTGATTGGCAGGAGACCAGGGCACACTCAGTCAAAGTACTTCAGCATACCATGCAAGGAAGATGGCACTTTCTCACAGGTGCCACCGCATGTCGAGGGATCATATGCTTCTTCTCCAACAGGAAGTCATGGCCCTCTTGGCCAAGGGGGCCATTGAGTGCGTTCCTGGGCAGGAAGTAGGGAGTGGTTGTTATTCCCACTACTTTCTGGTCCCCAAGAAGGACAAGGGGGGCCTGCGCCCCATCTTGGACCTTCGGGACGTTAATTGCTTCCTCCGGAAGTAGACTCACTCTACGCTTCCCAGCCGAGTGGTCGCTCCCTTTGGCCCGGTATCGTTTTCCTAACGCTTTGTGCTGATATCTGTGCTCATTGAACTGCCTGCTGTGCGCTGTGTATGCCGCTTTGCATATTGTTTAATTATCGTGTCATTTCACTTTGCCAGCGCGACTTTGCTGCTCTTCGACTTTTCCCCCAAGCGCCCTCATTGAATTGCCTGCTGTGCGCTGTGTATGCCGCTTTGCATATTGTTTAATTATCGTGTCATTCCACATTGCCAGCGAGACTTTGCTGCTCTTTTTGACTTTTCCCCCAAGCGCCCTCCATTTTGTTGTTGTTGTCCTGTTACCTAGCCCGCCCCGCCTCCCAGCTGAGACGCCCTCGCCCCTCCCCCTCCACCATCCATATATGACAGGAGTTCCCGCGCGCAGCGTCCACGCGCAGCGACCGCGCCCAACCCGCGCCGAAGGTGCGCCAAAGGTAAGCCCGTCTACGCCCGTCCGCGCCTGGACCGCGCCCAGCGCCAGACCCCCTGCCCCTCGCGCTGCCCAGCCCCCCCGCGTTACCTAGGATGCTGCCACCCTCCTAGCCCTTAACCCCGGTCGCGCCCCCAACTGCGTCCAAGCCGCTCCTGGACGGACACATGGACCGTTCTCCTGCCTCTCCTGCAAATTTAGCTGCACCGACACCATCTCCGCTACGACCACTCCACAGACTCCCGACCCCAACCACCTAGAATGCATCCTTCTCAACACCCGCTCGGTCCACAGGCACGCCATTGACCTTTGGAACCTACTAGACACCATCTCTCCTGACGTCGCCTTCCTAACGGAAACATGGATGAACGCTTCCTCCGCCCCTGACATCGCCATCGCTATCCCTGATGACTATAAGATCACACGCAAGGACCGCACCGACCATACAGGAGGTGGAATCGCTATCGTCCATAAGAAATCAATCCGCATCTCAACCAGCTCTGACGCCAACCTCGCTAACTCCGAACACCTTCACTTCCAGATCCACATCGACCCCAAGACCACTCTCAGAGGCACCCTCCTCTACAGACCACCAGGACCCCGCGCAAAATTCAGTGAAGACATCACGGACTTCATCACCCCACACGCGCTCCCCTCCAAAGACTACATCCTTCTGGGAGACCTCAACTTCCACCTTGAAAAAATCAACGACCGCAACACCGCCACCCTCTTGGACAACCTAGCCAACCTCGGACTTAAACAACTGGTCACTTCCCCCACCCACATCGCAGGTCACACACTCGACCCCATCTTCACCTCCAGCAACCATGTCTCCTTCAGCCACACTACAGATCTCCTCTGGACTGACCACAGCTGCGTTCACTTCACCTACAACAAGCCGAAACCCATCATCCACCTCCAACCAACTCTACAAAGAAACTGGAACAAAATCACCACGGAGCAGATCTCCCCATCGCTCCTTCAAACCTCCCCAGCCCTCTCTTCTAACGCCAACGAAGCCGCCTCCAACCTCACCCTTTGGCTATCCAACACCGCCGACACCTTAGCACCACTGAAAAAACGTCAACACAAACTTGGCATCAAGAAGGCCTCATGGTTCAACGATGACCTCAAGAAGTCCAAGAAACTGTGCCGCTCCCTTGAAAAGGCCTGGAAAAAAGACCCAACCACCAGCACCAAGGACGCCTTCAAAAGCGCCACCCGCACTCACCACCAACTGATCCGAAAAGCCAAGAAAACAGCATTCAAGGATCGACTTGACAACAACGCCCACAACAGCAAGGAACTTTTCAACATCGTCAAGGAATTTTCCAACCCCTCGGCCAACTCCAACAACATCACCCCCTCTCAAACCCTCTGCGATTCCCTAGCCTCTTTTTTCCACAACAAGATTGCTGACATCCACAACAGCTTTGACAACCAACCCGGAAGCCAACCCACCTTACCATCAGCTGACCATCTTCCCCCCGTTAACACCCTTAACGCCTGGAACCCAATCTCCACTGAGGACACCATCCGCCTGATGAATTCCATCCACTCTGGATCCCCCACAGACCCATGCCCTCACCACATCTTCAACAAAGCAGACTCCGTCATAGCCCCGCACCTCCGAGACGTCATCAACTGCTCCTTCAACTCCGCTACCTTCCCAGAAGACTGGAAACACGCTGAACTCACCGCCCTTCTGAAAAAACCAACAGCAGACCCCACCGAACTCAAAAACTACCGCCCCATCTCGCTTCTTCCATTCCCGGCCAAAGTCATCGAGAAAGCTGTCAACAACCAGCTCGCCGCCTTCCTCGAAGCCAACAAATCACTCGACCCCTCACAATCTGGATTCCGAGCCAAACACAGCACTGAGACCGCCCTCATCGCTGCAACAGACGACATTCGAACTCTACTGGACAATGGAGACACAGTCGCCCTCATCCTCCTCGACCTCTCTGCAGCCTTCGACACAGTCTGCCACAGCACCCTTCTACAACGCCTCAGAAACATCGGAATCCAAGGAAAGGCACTGGAATGGATCACCTCGTTCCTCACCGGAAGAACCCAGAGAGTCCGCCTCCCACCATTCAAGTCCGAGGCCTCTGAAATCATCTGCGGCGTACCACAAGGATCCTCACTCAGTCCCACCCTCTTCAACGTATACATGAGCCCCCTCGCGGCCATCGCCCGCCAACACAACCTCAACATCATCTCTTACGCGGATGACACTCAACTGATCCTATCTCTTACCAAGGACCCCAGCACCGCCAAAACTAACCTACACGAAGGAATGAAAGAAGTCGCCGAATGGATGAAACAAAGCCGTCTGAAACTGAACTCAGACAAAACAGAAGTCCTCATCTTAGGTAATTCCCCCTCTGCATGGGACGACTCCTGGTGGCCGGAAGCCCTCGGAAATGCACCCATCCCGACAGACCACGCACGGAACCTTGGCGTCATCCTGGATTCTTCACTCTCAACGAACAGACAAGTCAGCGCCGTATCCTCTTCCTGCTTTAACATTCTTCGCATGCTCAGAAAAACATTTCGCTGGATCCCCACCGAAACAAGGAAAACAGTCACCCACGCTCTAGTCACGAGCCGACTGGACTACGGAAACACCCTCTACGCAGGTACCACCGCTAAACTCCAGAAGAAACTACAACGAATCCAAAACGCCTCAGCCAGGCTCATATTAGACATCCCATGCAACGAACACATCTCTGGTCACCTTAAAGACCTCCACTGGCTACCCGTCAATAAGAGGATTACTTTCCGACTGCTTACCCACGCACACAAATCACTCTACGACATCGGACCAGATTGCCTTAACTCTCGACTGTCCTTCTACACCCCCTCCCGCCAACTTCGCTCTTCCAGCCAAGCCTTCGCCACTGTACCTCGCATCAACAAGACCACCATGGGAGGCAGATCCTTCTCATACCTGGCTGCCAAAACATGGAACTCACTCCCCGATTACCTTCGCCTCACCCAGAATCACCTAGCGTTCAGAAAGCAGCTTAAAACGTGGATATTTGACAAATAATCCTCCTCCCCTTCCTAAGCGCCTTGAAACCCTCTGGGTATGTAGTGCGCTATATAAATTTTATGACTATGACTATGACTATGACTAAATTCAAAATGCTGACTCTGGCTCAGGTCTTGACTGCCCTCTATCCTGGAGACTGGATTGTAGCATTGGACTTGCAGGACGCTTATTTTCCCATCCCTGTCCTGCTGGCCCACCGGCGTTACCTGTGGTTCACGGTAGGCCAGGAGAATTTTCAGTTTGCTGTGCTCCCCTTCGGCCTTACCAGCACCCTTCCGGTGTTCACAAAAGTGATGGCGGTGGTCACAGCTCATCTGCGCAGGTCAGGGGTGTCAGTCTTCCCCTACCTCGACGACTGATTGTTGAAGGCGGACTCACCCCAGGCAGTCGTCACCCACCTTCAGACTACGGCCGACCTCCTGTATTTGCTGGGGTTCTCCATCAACGTGCCAAAGTTGCACCTGAGTCCCTCTCAGAAGCTTCCCTTCAACGGAGCGGTTCTGGATTCGAAGCAGTTTCAGGTTTATCCTCCCGAGCAGCGAGTCCCAAATATTCAGGCTATGATTCCTATCTTTCGGCCTCTGTCCCGGGTTTCAGTCGGGATGACCCTCCGGCTCCTGGGCCTGATGGCCTCCTGCATCCTGCTAGTGCAACATGCTTCATGGCATATGCGGGCTCTGCAATGGGACCTGAGGTTCCAGTGGGCACAGCATCAGGGCAACCTGTCCGATCATGTCTAGATCTCGGAGGGCACTGCACGTCAACTGCAGTCGTGGCTCACAAAACATAATTGGGTCAATAGCTGATCCCTCTCACTTCTCCAACCGGAGCACACAGTGGTGACGGACGTGTCCCTCCTGGGATGGGTCGGCCACTTGTGGGAGGCGGAGATCAGAGGCCTCTGGTCTCTGGCAGAGTCCCAGCTCCATATGAACCTTTTGGAGCTGCGGGCGATCCAACTTGCACTGAAGGCATTACTTCCCTCTGGTCCGGTGGAGTGGAGTGCAGGTGTTCATGGACAACACCATTGCCATGTGGTATTGCAACAAATAGGGCGGGTGGGGTCGTGGACCCTTTGTCAGGAGGCTCTGCGCCTCTGGGCATGGCTGGAATATCTGGCAAGTACTCTGAACGCCAGGGCGGACAAACTCAGCCGCCAGTGCATGATGGATCACAAGTGGCGTCTGAACTTGGACGTGGTGCAAGGTTTCTTTCAGCAGTGGGGAGAGCCTTGGTTAGATCTATTTGCCACCAAAGAGAACGTCCAATGTCATCAATTCTGCGCGTTGGAATTTCCAAGGCGGCACTCGCTCAGAGGCGCTTTTCCTCACGATTGGAGCTGCGGTCTGTTGTGCGCCTTTCCGCCTATACCACTTCTGCCCAGAGTGCTGTAGAAGATCAGGCGCTCTTGTATAGCATTTTAGGACCCTAGTGTAATTTCACGATACATGCCCTTATATAAGTACAAATCACTTTGCCCTCATATAGGCATAGAAATCATAACCATATTTAGCCATAGTATGAGAGAAATAACCTAGGCCGTCAGCAGGAGTTAGTGAACAATTTGTCTAGACTATACAGAGAGAGGAACAATGACATATGATTCTATATTAAAAATATATTTAATTTGCATAGATAAAAAATCATATAGTAACTACAACACGTTGAAACTATATGATACAATGAAAACGACATAACACATAATAATCACCATAATTACACAGAATATTTAAATCATAATCAGTACAGTTAAAAATAGTTCATACACAAAATATAAAAAGGTGACAACAGAACTCGACGCGCGTTTCGGCTGAAAAAACGCCTTCCTCAGGAGTCACTGGATGAAAACTCTGAAAATACATTTTTGTAAGAAAGACATACATCAGTATTCTAGCGACCAAATAATGTATAAACAAAAACCATATATTCTATACATAGTGTTAAAAAAAGGCAATTGTAAAGATATAACAGTTTTACATTTCCTATTACTAAAGTCAAAGTTCTTCTCAAACTGACAGTTCTAGACTTGTGAATTTGAACACTAAAGTCATATGATAGACAGATATTTTCTTGGAAATATTTTCTACGTGCTCAGTAAAGTAACATTTAAGATCTCTTAATGAAAAACACATAAATGCCTTCTTCTTAATGATGGTAAAATGTCTACAGAAAATAGAGATAACAATTCATTCAAAACACAAGGTGGCTAATATGAGTAATTCAAAAAACAACTTACAGCAAAAGAATTTTGTTCTTGCTTAGTATATCAGAAATTGAATTGCATCTTCTCATAATTTCATAATCACAAGGGGGCCACTTGATAAAGGCTAATTCCTGTTTGATTAAAAAACATCCAAATATATAAGGTATTGATTGTAAATGGATCACTTTAAGTGCACATGGTTGTATGTTGTACCAAACACCTTAACTAAGCTAATAATAGCTGCGGGATAGGAACTCATTTCTCTAAGCAGATATAACTTGAGTAGATGTTGAACCAGAAAACATTTATAAAGTTGATTCCCTTCATTTTATATATATTAAAGGGTACTTGATGGGTAAAAGCCTATCTGTCGTACTACTGAAACGATAAATACAAAGTTGCTGTTTCTATTAAGCAAGTAGTTTGAGAGATACTAAGTAGATTAAATTCTTGGTCGTGGGTTCATAAAGGCATACAGCTGTGTTTTGTATGCTCTGTAATTTATCAGATCTCACATCATTAAGGAACAGCTAAGGGTAAAAAAATAAAATAAATATGAATTAGCTAGAATAATATCATCTTGTGTTAACTATGGCACCAGTATAATGCCAAACATACTACATATCATATTAGCGTTATAATGATGTCCCCCTAACGAGCCTGAGACGCTGTGGAACTTCACCCTGTCCCCTGGACTTTGTAATTGACTTCTCGCCGCTCCCGCTGCGCGGGAGCCGCTTCGCCTTTGTGGGTGGACCCACCATCTGTGACCGGCGCGGATCCTGCCTGCTGCCGTGATTGCCGTGACTGCATTGTGGGAGAGAACATCGGAGGAGGCTGCAGGGGTAGCGCGGCAGGGACTCACTATCCCAGGAGTCCCTGCGTGACCACCTGACATCTGGTCAGCGCCCCCCTGAGTGCCCCGCCCACCACCGGCAGACCGGTAAAAGGAAGTGGACTCACCTGCTTTGTGTGTCCCCCTAACGAGCCTGAGACGCTGTGGAACTTCACCCTGTCCCCTGAACTTTGTAATTGACTTCTCGCCGCTCCCGCTGCGCGGGAGCCGCTTCGCCTTTGTGGGTGGACCCACCATCTGTGACCGGCGCGGATCCTGCCTGCTGCCGTGATTGCCGTGACTGCATTGTGGGAGAGAACATCGGAGGAGGCTGCAGGGGTAGCGCGGCAGGGACTCACTATCCCAGGAGTCCCTGCGTGACCACCTGACATCTGGTCAGCGCCCCTCTGAGTGCCCCGCCCACCACCGGCAGACCGGTAAAAGGAAGTGGACTCACCTGCTTTGTGTGTCCCCCTAACGAGCCTGAGACGCTGTGGAACTTCACCCTGTCCCCTGGACTTTGTAATTGACTTCTCGCCGCTCCCGCTGCGCGGGAGCCGCTTCGCCTTTGTGGGTGGACCCACCATCTGTGACCGGCGCGGATCCTGCCTGCTGCCGTGATTGCCGTAACTGCATTGTGGGAGAGAACATCGGAGGAGGCTGCAGGGGTAGCGCGGCAGGGACTCACTATCCCAGGAGTCCCTGCGTGACCACCTGACATCTGGTCAGCGCCCCCCTGAGTGCCCCGCCCACCACCGGCAGACCGGTAAAAGGAAGTGGACTCACCTGCTTTGTGTGTCCCCCTAACGAGCCTGAGACGCTGTGGAACTTCACCCTGTCCCCTGGACTTTGTAATTGACTTCTCGCCGCTCCCCCTGCGCGGGAGCCGCTTCGCCTTTGTGGGTGGACCCACCATCTGTGACCGGCGCGGATCCTGCCTGCTGCCGTGATTGCCGTGACTGCATTGTGGGAGAGAACATCGGAGGAGGCTGCAGGGGTAGCGCGGCAGGGACTCACTATCCCAGGAGTCCCTGCGTGACCACCTGACATCTGGTCAGCGCCCCCCTGAGTGCCCCGCCCACCACCGGCAGACCGGTAAAAGGAAGTGGACTCACCTGCTTTGTGTGTCCCCCTAACGAGCCTGAGACGCTGTGGAACTTCACCCTGTCCCCTGGACTTTGTAATTGACTTCTCGCCGCTCCCGCTGCGCGGGAGCCGCTTCGCCTTTGTGGGTGGACCCACCATCTGTGACCGGCGCGGATCCTGCCTGCTGCCGTGATTGCCGTGACTGCATTGTGGGAGAGAACATCGGAGGAGGCTGCAGGGGTAGCGCGGCAGGGACTCACTATCCCAGGAGTCCCTGCGTGACCACCTGACATCTGGTCAGCGCCCCCCTGAGTGCCCCGCCCACCACCGGCAGACCGGTAAAAGGAAGTGGACTCACCTGCTTTGTGTGTCCCCCTAACGAGCCTGAGACGCTGTGGAACTTCACCCTGTCCCCTGGACTTTGCAATTGACTTCTCGCCGCTCCCGCTGCGCGGGAGCCGCTTCGCCTTTGTGGGTGGACCCACCATCTGTGACCGGCGCGGATCCTGCCTGCTGCCGTGATTGCCGTGACTGCATTGTGGGAGAGAACATCGGAGGAGGCTGCAGGGGTAGCGCGGCAGAGACTCACTATCCCAGGAGTCCCTGCGTGACCACCTGACATCTGGTCAGCGCCCCCCTGAGTGCCCCGCCCACCACCGGCAGACCGGTAAAAGGAAGTGGACTCACCTGCTTTGTGTGTCCCCCTAACGAGCCTGAGACGCTGTGGAACTTCACCCTGTCCCCTGGACTTTGTAATTGACTTCTCGCCGCTCCCGCTGCGCGGGAGCCGCTTCGCCTTTGTGGGTGGACCCACCATCTGTGACCGGCACGGATCCTGCCTGCTGCCGTGATTGCCGTGACTGCATTGTGGGAGAGAACATCGGAGGAGGCTGCAGGGGTAGCGCGGCAGGGACTCACTATCCCAGGAGTCCCTGCGTGACCACCTGACATCTGGTCAGCGCCCCCCTGAGTGCCCCGCCCACCACCGGCAGACCGGTAAAAGGAAGTGGACTCACCTGCTTTGTGTGTCCCCCTAACGAGCCTGAGACGCTGTGGAACTTCACCCTGTCCCCTGGACTTTGTAATTGACTTCTCGCCGCTCCCGCTGCGCGGGAGCCGCTTCGCCTTTGTGGGTGGACCCACCATCTGTGACCGGCGCGGATCCTGCCTGCTGCCGTGATTGCCGTGACTGCATTGTGGGAGAGAACATCGGAGGAGGCTGCAGGGGTAGCGCGGCAGGGACTCACTATCCCAGGAGTCCCTGCGTGACCACCTGACATCTGGTCAGCGCCCCCCTGAGTGCCCCGCCCACCACCGGCAGACCGGTAAAAGGAAGTGGACTCACCTGCTTTGTGTGTCCCCCTAACGAGCCTGAGACGCTGTGGAACTTCACCCTGTCCCCTGGACTTTGTAATTCACTTCTCGCCGCTCCCGCTGCGCGGGAGCCGCTTCGCCTTTGTGGGTGGACCCACCATCTGTGACCGGCACGGATCCTGCCTGCTGCCGTGATTGCCGTGACTGCATTGTGGGAGAGAACATCGGAGGAGGCTGCAGGGGTAGCGCGGCAGGGACTCACTATCCCAGGAGTCCCTGCGTGACCACCTGACATCTGGTCAGCGCCCCCCTGAGTGCCCCGCCCACCACCGGCAGACCGGTAAAAGGAAGTGGACTCACCTGCTTTGTGTGTCCCCCTAACGAGCCTGAGACGCTGTGGAACTTCACCCTGTCCCCTGGACTTTGTAATTGACTTCTCGCCGCTCCCGCTGCGCGGGAGCCGCTTCGCCTTTGTGGGTGGACCCACCATCTGTGACCGGCGCGGATCCTGCCTGCTGCCGTGATTGTGGTGACTGCATTGTGGGAGAGAACATCGGAGGAGGCTGCAGGGGTAGCGCGGCAGGGACTCACTATCCCAGGAGTCCCTGCGTGACCACCTGACATCTGGTCAGCGCCCCCCTGAGTGCCCCGCCCACCACCGGCAGACCGGTAAAAGGAAGTGGACTCACCTGCTTTGTGTGTCCCCCTAACGAGCCTGAGACGCTGTGGAACTTCACCCTGTCCCCTGGACTTTGTAATTGACTTCTCGCCGCTCCCGCTGCGCGGGAGCCGCTTCGCCTTTGTGGGTGGACCCACCATCTGTGACCGGCACGGATCCTGCCTGCTGCCGTGATTGCCGTGACTGCATTGTGGGAGAGAACATCGGAGGAGGCTGCAGGGGTAGCGCGGCAGGGACTCACTATCCCAGGAGTCCCTGCGTGACCACCTGACATCTGGTCAGCGCCCCCCTGAGTGCCCCGCCCACCACCGGCAGACCGGTAAAAGGAAGTGGACTCACCTGCTTTGTGTGTCCCCCTAACGAGCCTGAGACGCTGTGGAACTTCACCCTGTCCCCTGGACTTTGTAATTGACTTCTCGCCGCTCCCGCTGCGCGGGAGCCGCTTCGCCTTTGTGGGTGGACCCACCATCTGTGACCGGCGCGGATCCTGCCTGCTGCCGTGATTGCCGTGACTGCATTGTGGGAGAGAACATCGGAGGAGGCTGCAGGGGTAGCGCGGCAGGGACTCACTATCCCAGGAGTCCCTGCGTGACCACCTGACATCTGGTCAGCGCCCCCCTGAGTGCCCCGCCCACCACCGGCAGACCGGTAAAAGGAAGTGGACTCACCTGCTTTGTGTGTCCCCCTAACGAGCCTGAGACGCTGTGGAACTTCACCCTGTCCCCTGGACTTTGTAATTGACTTCTCGCCGCTCCCGCTGCGCGGGAGCCGCTTCGCCTTTGTGGGTGGACCCACCATCTGTGACCGGCGCGGATCCTGCCTGCTGCCGTGATTGCCGTGATTGCATTGTGGGAGAGAACATCGGAGGAGGCTGCAGGGGTAGCGCGGCAGGGACTCACTATCCCAGGAGTCCCTGCGTGACCACCTGACATCTGGTCAGCGCCCCCCTGAGTGCCCCGCCCACCACCGGCAGACCGGTAAAAGGAAGTGGACTCACCTGCTTTGTGTGTCCCCCTAACGAGCCTGAGACGCTGTGGAACTTCACCCTGTCCCCTGGACTTTGTAATTCACTTCTCGCCGCTCCCGCTGCGCGGGAGCCGCTTCGCCTTTGTGGGTGGACCCACCATCTGTGACCGGCGCGGATCCTGCCTGCTGCCGTGATTGCCGTGACTGCATTGTGGGAGAGAACATCGGAGGAGGCTGCAGGGGTAGCGCGGCAGGGACTCACTATCCCAGGAGTCCCTGCGTGACCACCTGACATCTGGTCAGCGCCCCCCTGAGTGCCCCGCCCACCACCGGCAGACCGGTAAAAGGAAGTGGACTCACCTGCTTTGTGTGTCCCCCTAACGAGCCTGAGACGCTGTGGAACTTCACCCTGTCCCCTGGACTTTGTAATTGACTTCTCGCCGCTCCCGCTGCGCGGGAGCCGCTTCGCCTTTGTGGGTGGACCCACCATCTGTGACCGGCGCGGATCCTGCCTGCTGCCGTGATTGCCGTGACTGCATTGTGGGAGAGAACATCGGAGGAGGCTGCAGGGGTAGCGCGGCAGGGACTCACTATCCCAGGAGTCCCTGCGTGACCACCTGACATCTGGTCAGCGCCCCCCTGAGTGCCCCGCCCACCACCGGCAGACCGGTAAAAGGAAGTGGACTCACCTGCTTTGTGTGTCCCCCTAACGAGCCTGAGACGCTGTGGAACTTCACCCTGTCCCCTGGACTTTGTAATTGACTTCTCGCCGCTCCCGCTGCGCGGGAGCCGCTTCGCCTTTGTGGGTGGACCCACCATCTGTGACCAGCGCGGATCCTGCCTGCTGCCGTGATTGCCGTGACTGCATTGTGGGAGAGAACATCGGAGGAGGCTGCAGGGGTAGCGCGGCAGGGACTCACTATCCCAGGAGTCCCTGCGTGACCACCTGACATCTGGTCAGCGCCCCCCTGAGTGCCCCGCCCACCACCGGCAGACCGGTAAAAGGAAGTGGACTCACCTGCTTTGTGTGTCCCCCTAACGAGCCTGAGACGCTGTGGAACTTCACCCTGTCCCCTGGACTTTGTAATTGACTTCTCGCCGCTCCCGCTGCGCGGGAGCCGCTTCGCCTTTGTGGGTGGACCCACCATCTGTGACCGGCGCGGATCCTGCCTGCTGCCGTGATTGCCGTGACTGCATTGTGGGAGAGAACATCGGAGGAGGCTGCAGGGGTAGCGCGGCAGGGACTCACTATCCCAGGAGTCCCTGCGTGACCACCTGACATCTGGTCAGCGCCCCCCTGAGTGCCCCGCCCACCACCGGCAGACCGGTAAAAGGAAGTGGACTCACCTGCTTTGTGTGTCCCCCTAACGAGCCTGAGACGCTGTGGAACTTCACCCTGTCCCCTGGACTTTGTAATTTACTTCTCGCCGCTCCCGCTGCGCGGGAGCCGCTTCGCCTTTGTGGGTGGACCCACCATCTGTGATCGGCACGGATCCTGCCTGCTGCCGTGATTGCCGTGACTGCATTGTGGGAGAGAACATCGGAGGAGGCTGCAGGGGTAGCGCGGCAGGGACTCACTATCCCAGGAGTCCCTGCGTGACCACCTGACATCTGGTCAGCGCCCCCCTGAGTGCCCCGCCCACCACCGGCAGACCGGTAAAAGGAAGTGGACTCACCTGCTTTGTGTGTCCCCCTAACGAGCCTGAGACGCTGTGGAACTTCACCCTGTCCCCTGGACTTTGTAATTGACTTCTCGCCGCTCCCGCTGCGCGGGAGCCGCTTCGCCTTTGTGGGTGGACCCACCATCTGTGACCGGCGCGGATCCTGCCTGCTGCCGTGATTGCCGTGACTGCATTGTGGGAGAGAACATCGGAGGAGGCTGCAGGGGTAGCGCGGCAGGGACTCACTATCCCAGGAGTCCCTGCGTGACCACCTGACATCTGGTCAGCGCCCCCCTGAGTGCCCCGCCCACCACCGCCTCGCCTACATCACCAAGCGAGAGCCGTCTTGCGGGACGCAAGCGGGACGCCGGGCGAAGCCCGGGCAAAGGGCAGGCCGTCTGTGGCCGTCCGGGGCCGGAAGAGGCCGGGCTGGGCTACATCCCTTGGCTCCGTAAAGCGGGCACCCAGCCAACTGGACAATGGCTTCAGGTACTCGATCCTGTAAGACAAAGAAATCTGCAGGAGACGTTGTTTTAGGCACTATGGACCAGTTTATAACCCGAGCAGTTTCCATAGTCGAAAAGGAGATAATCCTGGCAGAACGAAGGTTATCCCGGGATTCTACGAGTATGTCTAACAAGCGCTCATCTCTGGGCGCCATTGCCCTAGCTGCTAGCCCTGGACATATTTCCCTAACTCCATTGTTGATCATTGATTCCCCAACAATTGACGAGAGAGTGAGCCGGATTAGGGCTAGTTTAGAAAGGGTAACTACCACCGCACCAAGCATTGTACTTGACCCGACACACTCCAATTCCTCCGTCCAAAGTATCCCATCGCCAGGGGGACAAACTCTGGATTGTAATCCTGAAACCCATGTAGTCTCTAGCCCCCCTGTGCCTTCTAGGGAAGCGGTGAATTCCCCACCCACTGTAGGACACACCGAAGCCAGTACTCCTAGAGTAGTAGTTCCCCAAACCACACCTGCAGGGAATCTAGCTTTAGGCCCAGTCTTACAAAAGAAGAGAAAGCGTCCCGCTAGCCCCCGCAGGGGAGGCTCTCTAAAGCCCCACAGTAAAGTAAGTAGGAACACTGTACCCAAAGGGGGCACTAGTTCGAATCAGGTTCCTCACCCAAAATCACACGCGACCCACACTGGAGATTCTTCATTGGAGGGCACTCCGGGTCAAATGGCTCCTATAGATATTAGCATTTTCCCTCAAGTTGAGAGCATAATTAAGTCTGTGGTGATGCCTCTGGTAGATAAGATTGACGGCCTCACTCGCAAACTTGCCTCACTTGAACAGTCAATGCTGGACAACTTTTACGCGGTGAAATCATTAGTCAAATTTCACGCTAAGGCCCAGGTTGAAGAAAACGGAGGGCTAAGGAGTGGTGTTGTCCCCTTAGTCCCCTCTATTTCTATAGCCCACCCTGAGCTCACATCTTGCCAAAAGACGCCCGCCTTGGGAAAGGCTCCCCAATTGCAGCAACCCAACACCGGAACCACACCCCCACCACCAACTCCTACTCCTGAGTCTAGTCTGGCCCGACCAAGGAACAAAGCTAGTACCCAGGCTCCCAAAGCACTTAAGGTTAACTTTGCTGTAAATTCCAAGCCTATAGTGCCTAACACCAAGGTACCTGGAAACACAGTGATCGCAACGAAGGGTGATACAACCCCATCCCCTCCAACTCCTGCCAAACAGGCCGTGCCCAAACCTCTAGCAAAAACCACGGTAAAATCTCCGGCTAAAGACAGGGCAAGAATGCACACGCCAAATGCTAGCCTTCCCCCTGGCTGTAAGCCTTATGTGGTAATTTTAACGGGGGTCCCTGAGCTTGAAGAGGGTTCTTGTGAGTCATACTCGGACCTTAAACACAAGACGCTCTCCTGGCTCAAAGCTAATAGACCCCTCCCTGGGCATATCGATGGTAGAATAGCCTTCGTCCGACGCGTGGGTTGGATTGGCAACAGACGTAAGGATACTACCGGGGACTGTGTGTTGATCAATTTCAACGACCCCAGAGCAGCAGGTATGATCTGTAGTCAGCAGTCGCATTACAATTTCTGCGACATACAAACTAGGGATTTGGGGTACTTCTATCACCCCCCTCCTCTAATGGGGCCTAAAAAATCCCTTCAAGATGGGGGCAGAGGAGCATGGTTCCCTCATTATCCAACTTTGGATCCCAGAGCAAGGGCATGGACACCTACTCAAGTAGCCCCTCCACAGGGTTGGGGTTGGTGACTTGATAATTTAGCGGCAACCAATGCCTCCCCTCCTAGGGTCAATACAATACGCATAGTTGGGGAGGTACCCTTGTCCAATAATGTTGTGCCCCATTCCCCGCCTAATTCAATTATGCCCTCTCTCTCAGGCGACGGGTCAGAGAATATTGAGTTAGTGGATGGAGCTCAAACCCCCGGTCCACAGGGGGGGAATGCCGGATGCGATGAGCCCCTGCATCATGCATCCCTGAAAGCCATTAGTTGGAATGTGGCAGGCTTAAACAGCAAGCTAGATGTCCCGGACTGGGTGGCGCTCATTGAACCCCACTCAGTCTGTGCATTCCAAGAGACGTGGTGCGTAGAACCAAGGCACCGAGTGGGCCATGCCTCCTTCTTTGTCCCGGCAGATATCCCATCATCGGGAAGAGGTCGCCCCTATGGAGGTCTCTTAGTTTGGGTAGATATTTCCTTGGGATGGAGGGTACACCATCATCCCCAAAAATCTCCAGACTTGATGCGCCTCACCGTAACATGCCCGAGGAGAGCTGAAAAACTGGAGATTATTAACATCTACACACGAGGGGCCTCTGGGAGAGCCTTGTCACCAACGCTCTCGGACCTGGAGGTAGTTTTGGGTGAGTGTAGTAGCGATTCATTAATTATGGTCATGGGGGACTTTAATTGTACATTCGAGCCCTTGTTGCCCGATGAATCCCTGGACTTATATGACGAAGATTCAAGGAGAGGTGTCCCGTCACTTGATCTTCCAATCATAAACAGTTGGACCCCCAGAATCATCCAGCTAAATTCCCTCACACTGGAGCACGGCCTGAGAGCAGCCAACGGGAGGACACCCTCAGACTTAGCGGGGGCACACACATATAATAGGGTTGGTCATTCATCCCGGATTGATTATATCCTTTTAAACTTTTCTTTGTGGGCTCACATGAAGGATATGATAGTCCTACCTTCCCTGGATAGTGACCATAACGCTCTCTCCTTGACTCTATCATACTGGTGGAGGGAGATTCACCCAGCTTGTGGAAACCATGATACACTAGCGACAGGGCCATTGGGAGGGGTGGTTCCATCAAACTGCTTAAGACGCCTGAAATGGGACAAAGTGGCAATAGATGAAGAGAAACTGTTATGTATCAGAGCCGTTACCTCTACAGCCTGCGCCATTTTAGAAAACGAGCCTGTCAGCCCAAATCGGATTACAGCGTTGTTCTGCGAGGTCTCGCTGTCAATTGGGGACCTATTCAAGGCTAAAGTAAAAAAGGGAAACACTAACCGCGATAAGCGGCAGGGCAAACCCGGATGGTACTCGAAGGAGTGTCGTGCTAGAAAGAGAGCACTGATATCGGCTGTAAAAAGTGGAGATGCAACCTTAATAGCCACCAAACGAAAGAGCTACAAAGCGGAGCTTAAAACAGCAAGGAGAGACTGGGAAGACGAATTTTGGCAGGAACTCCGAATCGCCAGTGTTGGAAAAAACGCAAAAGGTTTCTGGGACTTATTACGCAAGAAAAACAGACCCCTTGACACAGTCATAACCTGCAACATAACTGAGGATCTGTGGTACTCACATTTTTCGAAATTGTATACAGCAACTGCAGCTGAAGCGATGGACTTTGCATTACCACAGTTCTCTCGAGCTGAGGAGAGACCTGAGGAAAGTCTGTTTACCAAGAAAGAAGCGGAAGGTGCAATAAAATCTCTTGTTCCGCGCAAAGCGGCTGGCCCCGATGGACTCCCGGGTGACCTGCTCCGTGCAGACCTAGGCGATTGGAGTATGTTAATTTCATCTGTATTGAACGCTGCCACGGCGGGTGCTCCTCTGCCCGCCTCCTGGATGGCCGCCGAAGTGGTCCCTCTGCACAAAAAAGGCTCAAGAGAAGACCCAGCGAACTACAGGCCGATTAGCCTGATAGACTGTTCGCAAAAAGTAGCAGGCAAGGTCCTCCTAACCAGAATACAGCAGTGGGCAGATGAAAACAGGATACTCTCGGATCTCCAGGCAGGGCTCCGAACTGGTACAGGAACAATTGAACAATCGTTAAGGCTACTTATGATTCACTGGAAGGTCGTCACGATTGGGAAGGGCACTTTATATCTTGCCTTTATCGACCTCCGGACGGCCTTCGATTTGGTCCCTAGAAACAACTTATGGAAGGTTCTTAGTGATCTTGGCCTGCCACCTTATCTGCTTCATTTGATCATGAAGTTCCACGAAAACAACTATGCCCAAATTCGCTGGGGTCCGAACGGTCAAAAGACCCGAAGAATAGATGTGAATAGAGGAGTGCGGCAAGGGTGCGTTCTTGCCCCAACACTCTTTTCGCTCTATGTTAATGGGGTGGTGGACCACTTGTCAAGGATACCAGCAGATGCCCCTCGCCTGGCAGGTCGTTTAATTCCCACCCTGCTTTTTGCGGACGATACTTTGCTCCTGTCAAAATCGCCAATGGGCCTACAACAGCTTCTCTCTGGCTTTGACGATTTTTGTAAACAAAGAGGACTCTGTATAAACACAGACAAAACAAAGTATCTCATCTTGAATCCTCCGCAAAAACATGGCCCCCCACCAACATTGGGCTCCGTTGCACTGGACAGGACCAAGACCTTCGACTATCTGGGTATCCGGCTGGTGGATTCCATGAAATGGGACCAGCATCTGACCAAAATGTTGCTAAATTTGAAAAGAGTAACCGGGACCCTGCTGAAAGAGCAGAGAGCTGCCTCAACCAAACCTATAGCTGCAGTTTTGGACATTTACTCGGCCAGAGGAGTAAGCGCCGCTTTGTACGGGGCGGAACTGTGGGGAATGTCGAACTTGAAAGATCTTACTCGAGCTGAGAACACCTTCTTGATAAGCTTGATGTCCCTCGGCCCTTCTGTCCCCATCTTGCCTCTGCAACTGGACATGGGCTGTCGGGCGATTGAAGATCTAGCAAAGCTACGCCCTTTGCTTCTGTGGGCCCGCATCTGGAGAGTCCCTGAGCTCTCAAGTTATGCGGATGGACTGCGGGAGATATTAAGATCGACAGGTTGGGCGAAAATAAAGTGGCTAACGGATATCAAAGCATTACTCACCAATCTGGGGCTGGAAGAAGCATGGTACCAACAGACAGCCCCGCCCAAATCAACGATAAAACAGCTTTATTGGAACTGGGTGGCAAATAGAAGGAATTCTTCTACCTCGATTTGCAAGTCGACCAGAAATTTTATGGAGTCCAAAGATGTCCCCATTAGAGAACTGTATTTGGACATTATCTCAGCCCCTTGGGAAAGATCTCTGTATTTCAAATTCAGAATTGGTCTTCTCCCCGTAATGGAATTTACTAGTCATTGGAAAATTCCCTACCAGACTGCTCCGTGGTGCCCTTTCTGCCCACAGCGCCATGAATCTGTCCCTCACTTTTTATTCGAGTGTCCTGCCTATAAAGTCCCACGGTCAAAATGGCTAAAACCCATGTGTCGCACACTGGGAACTAGACACTGTAATGTGGCACTAAGGATTCTTCTCTCAGACACTCGTACTTTTTATGCATGCGCCACCTCGAAGTATCTTGGGTGGGCATGGCGGATACGGTCAAAAAGACTCAGACAAATTGTTTAATTATGCTTTTACTTTTATGGTCTGCTTCAAAACCATGCCTATTTTAGGTAATTTAATTATTCTTCCCCTAAATAATAACAGTAAAAATTGCAGTCCTAGATCATGCAAGGGTTTTTTTAAAAAAAACTTGTTTTTATCTTTAAATGCCTTGAAATGAATTTTACTTGTATGTACGCTTTTTAAGATATTTTATATGTCGAAATAAAGCCTTTTTGACTTGATTTGACTTGCTATTTAAATACCTTCAGTTCCTAGGTTGACGTTTCGATCCAAAGGAAGTAGAGGAGAGGCGGCGCTTGAAAAGCTATTAACCCCACATATCACAGATATAGTGCCAAATACTTGATAGCTTGGTACTGCAGAGGGAATAAAATATATATATACAATGTGTTGGTAAGGGATTACTAGTGATAACTTAGATGTAGATGCTCTACCTACATAGAATTTACACGAGGAACGTATACCAGAATATATACCTTTTTAAGCGTAGCACCGCGTCTCTAAGATCAAACAAACTCGATTTCAACAAGATGTTGGAGAAGCCTCTTTGTATGGGGATATTTGGGGGCTTGTTTGCAAACTAAAAAAAGAAAAGATAAAAAAAAAAAAAAAACGAAGCGTTGGATATAATAGACATGTACCACGATCATAAGTAGCTAAACAAAGTTTTTAGCCGATCAAACAGAAGACGCTCCTCTGCTATGTCTTACCTGATAAAAGGTCACTGCCGAGCGTGCAGCAAGATGGTGCTGTTCCGTGGTCGGGAGCGCTCTGCTTCACCGATAAAAGAAAATAAGTCTTCTAACTCGGGATCATATTTAAAGCCCATTAAAGGGCGCGAAAATTCCAAACCGCGCATTGTAGGAAGCAGCGATAACGGACTAGGGTCTCTATTTGAGATTTAAAGAAAAAACGGGCTATACAGCAAAGGCCTGTCCGTTTTAACATGGCGACCAATACAAATTTAGTTTAGAAATTAATGTTTAAATCGGATAGCTATGTAAAAAAGATAAAGGGATAAACCCAATTATAAAACGCTTCCATCAATTAGTTAGCGTTTGTTGTAACTCTGTCGGTATTGACAAAAGATAAGGGCTAAATGTTACAAATAGATTGGCATGTAACTTAGTCAAAGATGGCGCTCAAATTGGAGCCCCAGGGCAGATGAAGTATAGTTCCGATCTAACATGTGTTGTGTATATGAATAATATATAAATATAGAAGATTATGAAATTATGAGAAGATGCAATTCAATTTCTGATATACTAAGCAAGAACAAAATTCTTTTGCTGTAAGTTGTTTTTTGAATTACTCATATTAGCCACCTTGTGTTTTGAATGAATTGTTATCTCTATTTTCTGTAGACATTATACCATCATTAAGAAGAAGGCATTTATGTGTTTTTCATTAAGAGATCTTAAATGTTACTTTACTGAGCACGTAGAAAATATTTCCAAGAAAATATCTGCCTATCATATGACTTTAGTGTTCAAATTCACAAGTCTAGAACTGTCAGTTTGAGAAGAACTTTGACTTTAGTAATAGGAAATGTAAAACTGTTATATCTTTACAATTGCCTTTTTTTAACACTATGTATAGAATATATGGTTTTTGTTTATACATTATTTGGTCGCTAGAATACTGATGTATGTCTTTCTTACAAAAATGTATTTTCAGAGTTTTCATCCAGTGACTCCTGAGGAAGGCGTTTTTTCAGCCGAAACGCGCGTCGAGTTCTGTTGTCACCTTTTTATATTTTGTGTATGAACTATTTTTAACTGTACTGATTATGATTTAAATATTCTGTGTATTTATGGTGATTATTATGTGTTATGTCGTTTTCATTGTATCATATAGTTTCAACGTGTTGTAGTTACTATATGATTTTTTATCTATGCAAATTAAATATATTTTTAATATAGAATCATATGTCATTGTTCCTCTCTCTGTATAGTCTAGACAAATTGTTCACTAACTCCTGCTGACGGCCTAGGTTATTTCTCTCATATTGGTTCTTACCCTGCCCTAGGAGTCTGCGTATCTTACTACCCAGGGGGTCCTTGTTTAATTCTTACATATTTAGCCATAGCCCATGCAGTCCAAATACAGGCATGAACACTTCCACTAGTTCCGAAAAGCCACAACGATTTCTTGGAAAACTCGGCTTCAGCAGTCAGGGACTTCCCCTTGCTTGAATATTGATTTGTCCAAGAACTCATGGAGTTTTCAAAGAACTGCCATTCTTTGATGACGTTATTATGTCCAACTTTACGTCAAACCAGGCACCTTCAAGGTATAAATATGCCCACACCTGCCCTAGCAAACACACGGTGGTTTGGAGCAGTTTGACTATCTACTTGCCCGACGCAACTCGTTACAGCCAGTGCCGAAGGAAGCCGACCCTCCAGCTGACGCACTGAGAGAGACGCTGTCTTTCCTCTTGCAGAGAAATCCAGCTCCAGTGTTTCCAAGATCCCCTTGCGGAGTGTTGGAAAATCGAGTCCCGAGACAAAAAGATACCAGACCTCCTTCATTCTAAACCAAGGTACGGAGCTGATTAGACCCTAATAAAAATCTTGGATAGATTCTTGGAAAAGAAACTAAACCTATGCTACACCTTACTTACTTCTTCCCTCGTACTAGACCTAGGTTAGGTTCACCGGGGTAGGTGTATTTTAGAAGCACCAGTTGAGTACATTTAGCCTTTGTTATTTATGTATGTATTTTATGCTTAGAAACCATACCATGCTTTTACAATATTATTTTACAATACTCTTCTTGCTGTACGTATTATACTTTGCAGCCAGTATTACAATTGTAGCAGTTCATTTCTTCTGCATGAGAAAGAAGACTGTTCAATAAATATTTTTATTGAAAACGTCTCTCTATTTCTCTGCACCTCTGATGAAACGAAGCATGCATGATTGACTGAGTAAAATATCTATCTATTGTTTCCGTGGCTCTGAAGATATGTTATATCTTGGGGAAACAAAGTTGTCATGTTTATGTGGTTGTCAGAAACTAATCCCTTCTTGTTTATTCAAGAACGTTTCTAGTGACCTCTGAGCTAGCGGGCACTCACAATTAAGTCTAATATATTTGATAGAGACCTAGTCAACCTAAGTCCTACGGCAATTCTATAGTATATATTATTCCAATGTGCAGAGCCTATTGGGAATATAGGAACTACGCTACATGGCGCCCAACGTTTGGTAAGGCACTCATTTAACGCTAGATACTAGAGTAACTCCTTTGTGCTTTTCACAGAGACCCCTTTTTTCCCCTAAAATACTCAATAGTCGTCTGGAGTGGGTAAAAGGAAAAAATCCGCCATAACTGAGTAGGACGAAAATCCTATGTATTAGTTTTGGTTTGTTCAACGTTGAAGGATACGGTGTTCCAAAATATTGTGCACCTTATCTCTGTTTCCTTGAAACTTGCTCTGCAAATTTCATTAAACAATGTAGGTTAACGGCGACAACAACGCAACTGATGGAACTTCAGCAGCAGCCCGACCAGGTTTTGACGTTACAGGGTTTAATGAAGACGACGTGGATGCTAAAATCATCCCAAAAAATGTAAGGAAAACCATTACTATAAAGCTTATAACAAATGGCCTATCATTGAGAGGTGGTAGGGTGATATTTGTCATAGAGGCACATGAATATCGGCAGACAGAGGTATTCTATTCATGGATTATCTTCCCAGAAGCAAATCCAACAAAACATGTGTTCCACTTCTACAAGATAGAGGAACCTCCAGCAAAATACACTCCTTTCGAGGATATTAAAATGCCATTAACATACCAAGAGCACGCGCTCTGGTTTAAAGGCGCCCCACAACATCAAAATCACATTACCAGGCTCGGTCTACTAGGTAGACCAGGAGCAACATGGCCGGTACTAGCCAGCTATACACCATATCCTGCCATTGAAGGAATGTCAGGTCCAGAACTATTGGTTCAACTAAAACAACTAATCAAAATACATAGAGAATTGGTTCAATATGTCATGCGGACTCTAACAGTCCAACCTGCTATAAGGATTCCACAGCACACCCCTCATCAGGGGAACACAAACAAAATTACACCACAGACTATACAATCGGTCATTGGTAAATTACCCGCAAAAAGGGAACAAATTCCATTCTGGTTAGCTCAAAAGATTACTCAAATAAAGGCAGTATTTCCAGATAGTACACCTCATGAGAAACACAGGATTCTAACAATCTGTTTACCATTGGGATCGCACCACACCTGGAGGACTGTGACACTTGGGGTACAGTCTTTGCTGCAATGTATACAAAAACACACGGTGTTCCGTCTATGGCGGTAATACCAGACGTCTTGAAACAGATTCAAAATTAGTACGGGGCAGAGCCTGCTTTAAATCTAGGTATGAAATTACAGAAGGATTTCAGACAGGTCTCAGCCATAATATTAGCTAATATTAAAGGTCAAGCAGCATCCGTGGCGATCCGCCAAAAACTATAAGAACTTGATGTAACTGAGCAACCGTATGAACTGGCCAGAATATTTGAAAATTCCTATGAAGAACTAGGTAGAGATAGTTTGGGTGGGAAACTAGTAAAACCCCAACTAAAAGAAAATCCTGTAAAGGTTTTTATTAAAAACACTCACTACTCCTTAGAAGAAGTGGGAAAACACTAAACAAACACTTCCTAAAGAGAAGCGTCTTCAGTCCAGAGGTAGGTCTCTCAAAAGGAGCCCTCTGAAAAGAGGTATAACCTCAGGAACAGGGATAATTTGAGAAAACCTGATAGATATCAAGATACTGATACACGTTCCTCTCATACCTTTCAGACTTCCTCAGAGAAATCGGAAAGAAGAAGACGGTCAGAACACAAGGAAGAACGCGTGAAGTCCAAAGACAATAAAAAATGTTCAGAAAAATAAGAAACCCCAGTTCACCAAGAAGAAGGAAGCAGGTCTAAAAATCAGACATGCCGAGGATCTTGAGGACACAACTCACGAACGGGGAGTGGGCTCAGACAATGCTGGACAGCGCAGCAGAAGTTACCATAGCTCGCAAGATCCTGAAGGATCATCTGGAGACAGTGAACTTGAATGAGTACATTAAAGTTGAAACTGCCGATACCAGGGTTAGTGTACCCCATGAGTTCTACGAAATAACGCTCCGGATGGAGGGGGATATAACTAGGAAAATAAGAGCACTCTTTTGGGATAAGCTCTCTAAGGGTTATGACATTCTTCTAGCTGAAAAAGACTGGCCACCAGAATTTGTCAGGGAGTGCCCACATGGCGAAGACATCATTATTCCAGCCTTCTCAAATCATATTCCTGTTCATAAAAAATACACCTATGCCAGTAAATGGTCTGTAGCCCAGGCTCCAGCATTATATAAAAATCACGTGGGATGGGATGAGGATTCTCCTCACCATAAGATCCAGTTAAAAAATTAACCAACTGCTCAGAGGTAGTATCCAGTTAAGCAAGAAGCTAAAAGAACAGGTCAGGGAGATCTTAGATCAACTTGAATACCAAGGGATGATTGAAACATGCACCTCGTCCATGAACAATCCTTTGTTTCCTTTCTCCAAACCAGACAATACATATCGTCTACTTTTGGATTACAGACATTTAAACTCTTGTTGCAAAACATTTGCAGTACAAAATGCACACAGTGCAACACTGATGAATACCAGCGTGTGCAAAAAATATAAAACCACATTAGATATTTCTAACTGTTTCTTCTGTCCAAATATTGCACCGGAAGGCAGGTATTTGACCGCTTTCTCAATTATGGGGACCCTGGGTCACTTCTTTCGTCTCCCCCAGGGATTTAAGAATAGTCCAGGTTTATTTTCAGCCAGAGTAACTGAATTACTACAAACGTATGATAATGAGGCATTATCTTATGTCGATGACATTTATCTTACAGACGATGACTTGGATAGGCACTTGACCAAAGTGAACACCAAAATACTTGGCTTCGCATCTGAAGGGTACAAATTACATTTAAAAAAATCAAGAATTGCGGCGTGTCCAGGATGGCGGCGTGATCGGACGCAGGTCTCCGGAGCTCCCTGCCCGATCCCGCCACTACGCCGCAAAAATCGCCTAAATCTCCCTAAACTTATGCACGAAGTTGGGGGACAACTGCCTGACCGTGGTGACCTTGGAGCGCAACCGATGCCCCAGTGAATGCTGCGGTAGAGCCGCCACGGAACTGAGACTCGCGCTCTGTGTCAGCAGCCGCGCCGGCGAGCGCATGGCTCCTCAGCAACTGCCCGGCGGCCTACGGGTCCTTCCTGGAGTACGGACGACTAAGTGCACCCGGCGGCGCCCTGCCGGGCTCCGCCGCTGCCGCTGAACCTGCGGAGCCTCGGGGGAATCACCCGCCCCGCCAACACCTCTACCCGGGACTGAGGACCTCGCTGGCCGGCGGCCGCGAAACGCGAGGCCCCGGCTTCGGGCCTACCAGCGGAGCGCCAGCACCACCCCCCGCAACATGCCTGAGCAACATACTGTGGGCCGAGCTGCCCTGCTGGCGGGGCGTTACGCTGTGCACCCCCCCCCCCCCCCCTGCCAACACAACTGCCGGGGGAAGCGGCGGCTGCCGACCAGGCGGCCAACAGATGCCTGGAGGGCCCGACCGGCGAACGTGAAAATCGAGGCCCCTTGCTTCGGGCCTACCTCCGCCCACCTCAAGTTTCCTGGCAGGAAGGCCGGCCCGAGCACCTGAGGAGGCCTGGTACCTGAGAAGCCCCCGATATTGCTCCCCCACGACCTCTGGAGACCCCCACCAGCCCGGAACACGGCTGCATGGACCTGAAGGGCCCAGTGGGCCGAGCCTCCAACACTAAGGCTGCCTGGTGAGCCGGGACCCCCGAGCGCGCTGCGCTCCCACAGGTGAGGAGAGTGGAAGGGGGCGCGGGAGGAAATTCGGGGGCACTATCGAGCCCCCGACGAAAGGCTGGCTGTGAGAGCCGACACTGCCTAATACAAGAAGCTGACCCGGGCGCATCCCATGGGGTGGGGAGGCCACATTCCCTGCGCCTCGATATCTCATTGTGCATGGTGCCTGCTGATCCGAGGGGCGCCGTCTCTTTGCCCCCCCCGGCTGACAGGTGATTGACTTACCGCACCGGCCCTGCCCCAAGCACCACAAGGGGTGGCCACCTGGACACTTGCACACCCTCTGCCCCCTTACTGCCACTTCGCTGTCCCCCCACCAGGGCCCAAGCTCCATAGACCTACCGCCTGTTGGGGCCCCACATCCTCCCACACCATGGCGGGTCAGAGGAATAAAAAGGGGTCGCAGACGCTCACTGAATTACTGGCTAAATTACAGCCCAGGTCTGGCAAGGATCCGCCGTCCCCGGGGACAGGGAAGACACCGCTCACAGCCGTGGATGACCAAGTGCCCATCACCAAATCCTTTTTGGAAACGCTATTCAATTCGCTCCGTGAAGACTTCGAATCTCTAAAGCAAGAGGTTGCAGGAGAAGTCAAGGAACTCCGACGCGATGTAGAGGACCTCAGTTAACGAGTGGTCGCGGTCGAGGAAGCTGACCAAACTATGAGCGCCGAAATTGAACAACTCCAGCAGGAGGTCCTGCAGCTCACTGACCAACAACTAGACCTCCAAGCCCACGCTGAGGACCTTGAAAACCGTTCCCGTTGCAACAACACACGGGTCCGGGGGGTCCCTCAGAAAGAAGAAGGGACTGATGTCGTCGCATACCTGCAAGCCCTATTCAGGATTATCCTATGGGAAGCGGAAGACTTTACCATCCGCATAGACAGAGCGCACCGGGTGGGGTTACCTCGTAGAGCCCCGGCCCCACCGCCGCATATCCTGGCTTTCCTCCTGGACTTTCCGTTGAAGGAACGGATCCTCCGTGAAGCCTGGCGAGCTCAGCCCATTCAATTTCAGGGTCATTCCATTGCCCTCTACCAGGATCTCTCTTCCATCACTCTCCAGAAAAGGAAAGAATTCAGACCAGTGACAGACTTTTTACGGCAGAAGGAGGTTCCGTACTCCTGGGGACACCGATTCCGGATAATATTCAAATGGAACGGATGACTGCAGCAGCTGCAGTCCCTCAAAGACACATGTGACCTCCTGGGTCTGGACCAAGTTGACACTGAACCTATTTTCAGGAGCTCGCAGGGCTCTTCCAGGGGGGGTTGGCAAACTGTGCATCACAATCGTCCCCATACCGGCGCCTTAGACCGGATGCCTCTGTCATCTCCCGGGAGCGTGAGACGGCGGTGGCGGAGGTGGCCAAAGAAACTTCTCCCCCGGAGTAATGAACGCTTCTACCAGGGAGACTATGCATCGCAAATGCTCTGCCCACGCGGTGGGTGGGTCTGATGGGGAGGCCGGAGAGGCCGCCGTCGGAGATGACCCCTTCAATGTTTTCTACCACTACCCTGTGCGAATCGACAGGATTGGGACTACAGGTTTCAGGGAAGTTGGGACTGGGAAGGGGGAGGCGGTGTTGGGGGATTCGTTACAGAGCCGCCGCTCACGGCCACTCTCGCCTAGGTATACAGCACTGCATATTTTGGTGGCTCTGGGTTGTTTTGGGGGGGCTTGTTGGGTTAGGGGGTGTTCCAGGGGGGAGACCAATGTGCCAAACTAGTTCTATCACTGTGCCGGGGGATACCTCACTGATGTGCCGATGCCGAGATGGGTCGCCTGTTCACATACAAGGTCCAGGTCTGGGCGCGCAGGGATGCCGAGAAGCACACAGCCTGCTACATACCACCACACATTACTGTAGCGCGAATGCAGTCCACTCTGCGCTGCGACAAATGTCCCCTGCACGATGACGAACACTACTCTTAAGGTTATAACACTTAATGTGAAAGGGCTAAACAACCTGATCAAGAGGAGGGCTGTTCTCTCCTATTTGGAGAACTCTGGAGCGGATGTTTGCCTAATACAAGAGACTCACCTCCTGCAAAAAGACTGGCATAGGATGCGCTCACGAGCCTTCCCGCAGCAATTTTTCTCCTCCCTTCCAACAAAAACCGCTGGGGTTGCGATTTTGATATCTAGATCTTTCCGGGGGAGGGTGGGCAGCAAGGTGGGAGAGATCAAGGGCCGCCTCTTGGTGCACACATTTCACTTGGGGGACACGACACTCACGATTGGCTCCCTTTATGCCCCAAACACAGGTTAGGAGACCTTTCTGAAAGGCGCCATTTCTGAAGCACTCCAGACCCCGCACACACCTCTACTCCTGGGCGGGGACCTTAATGTTGTCATGGACTCGCACGCCGATCGATCCGGGCACCGCTATGGGGGGACTGGGGCTTTGTCATCCGGCGGTCGGGAATGGCTATCGGATAGGGACTTAATAGACCTCTGGAGGGCCCAACACCCGATCGCCTCACAATTCACGTTCTACTCACATGTGCATCGTACCTACGCCAGACTCGATCACTTCCTGGGCTCCTCGGACCTTCTTAAGATTCTTGAGGAGGTCACCATAGTACCAGCGGCCATTTCTGACCATGATGCAGTGGAGCTCGCCCTCACTCTTCGAGCGACCCGCCGTCCCCGTGGCCCAAGGCGCCTCCGCGAAACCTTGCTACAACGGCCAGATGTCGCTAAACGTATTGGTGAATGCATTGATAACTACGTGTCCACCAACTACACACCCGACGTCTCGGTGACAGCCCTCTGGGGAGCCCTGAAATCAGTTGTACGTGGTGAACTCATAGCCATTGCGGCAGCAGAAGCCAAAGACCGCAAAAGCAAGCGGGAGGACCTCAAGGCACAAGTAGCGGAGCTGGAGCGGGTTCACAGCCGCACCTGTGCCCCCCGTGTGTGGAAACAGTTAAAGGCGGCTCGGGCCCAATTAGCCAGTCTAGATATTGATAGAGCAGAATTCGCGGCTCTCCGCCTATGACATACTTATTATGTCGGAGGGAATAAAACGGGTCGCTTACTGGCCAGCGCTCTGAAGACCAAGACCCAGCAGGCTAAGATCAATACCCTGGTGGGTGCCGAGGGTGAGGTGCTCACCGACGACGCCCAGGTAGCCGAGGCGTTTCGCTCCTACTATGCTTCCCTATATGGGGAGGAGACCTCATCGAGGGACATCGAGGCCTACCTGGCCACAACGGCCATCACTGCGATCCCCGAGACTACTGCGGAGGCTCTGGACGCCCCTATCCTCCAAGATGAGGTCTTAGCTGCTATATCCCGATTGCGCCCGCTCAAATCCCCGGGGCCGGATGGCTTTTCGGCGGGCTTCTACAAGCTCTTCAATCGGCAGCTGGCTCCGGTGCTTGCCCGCCTTTTCAATTCATTTGAGGGAGTGGGAGCCATACCTCCGGACATGTTGGCCGCTGAGGTGGTAGTGCTGCCAAAACCCAGGAAGAAACCCACGCATTGCTCTGCATTTCGTCCTATCTCGCTGTTAAACCTCGACCTGAAGCTTTTCACGGGTATCCTTGCCGCGCGTCTGGGCCCATGCCTCCCCGGAATTTTGGAACCAGATCAGTCTGGCTTTGTCCCCAGCCGCCAATGTAGCGATAACACTAAACGGGTGCTCCACCTTATTGACAATCGCACTTTCAGGCCTCGGACTCGGCGCTGCTCGCTATTGACGCAGAAAAAGCGTTTGATCGCGTGAACTGGAATTACTTACATGTACTCCGTCAATTTGGCCTTAGCGACCGATTCTGCTCTCGCATAGCGAGCTGCTACCATCACCCACAGGCCAAGGTCCGCTTGGGTAGTTTGCACTCACAACCGTTCGAGATCCAGCGGGGCACCAGGCAGGGGTGTCCCCTTTCCCCCCTCCTCTTTGCGATGTATATCGAGCCGTTAGCACAGAGGGTCCGGGACAACCCAAGGATCGAGGGCATCGACTTCGGACGCGAACCCCATCCTATCAGTCTCTATGCAGACGACGTCATAGCCGCCCTAAATCGACCTGATTCCTCCATACTCGCCTTTATGGAGGAACTTGCCTCATTCGGAACAGTCTCAGGCTTCCGCATCAATATCGACAAATCCCTAATTTTACCCTTAGGCAAACATGCACGTTCACGGGCCCCAGCTATGGGTCACGGGAGCGGCCTTCAGCTAGCTACCCAAATACCATACTTGGGGATTACCTTAACTCCCTCAACGGACCTCACGGTCTCCACTAATTATAACACTCTCACCACCCAGATTCGATCGGACCTGGCGAGATGGTCCAAGCAACCTCTTTCCCTGCTGGGGAGGGTGGCGGCAGTGAAAATGTCAATTCTGCCGCGGATTCTATATCTGTGCCAAACAATCCCAGTTATGCCCCCAGCGGGTACTTTGAAAACCCTACAGGATGCATTGTCTAGATTTGTCTGGGAGGGGAAGAGAGCACGAATTCACAAACTACTGACGTATAAGAGCATGGATGAAGGCGGTCTCGGTGTCCCGAACCTTTTGCGATACTTTCAAGCATCACAGCTCCGGTACCTAGTTGAATGGTACAGACCCGAGTCAGAGAAGAGATGGCTCTTCCAGGACAGGGCCATGGCGCGAATGCCGCTTTGGAGAGTTCCATTTCTTGCTAGGCAACATAGGCGGAGATACATGTTGCGATCCCCTATCACACACACAACTCTACAGGTATGGGACCGGGTGGCACATAAACACGTGTTGACCACTTTTCCCTCCCCTTTTACTCCCATATTAGATAACCCTGACTTCCCTCCAGGTGACGCCACGGGTACGTTCCCTCAGTGGCGAGGCACGGCGTGTCGTGCTGCAGGTGACCGTTTTGACTTGCAGGGATTTCTCCCCTTCGCGGACATTAAACAAGGGTACGGTATAGAGAACCTTTATTTCTTCCAGTACCTTCAACTTCGACACTGGCTCACTGATCCCGAAATCACTGCATTGGTGAGCCGCCCCATGTCGACCTTTGAAAAATGGCTGCTTACTAAAGATACAGACAAACACCTCATTTCCGAACTCTATAAAATGCTCACACCACCATCCGCCCCGGCTAAAACACCGAGCCAAAAGCGCTGGGAGGCTGAACTGGGTAGGGCCTTGTCATCCAAAGAATGGGGGTACATATACTATAGAGCCTCACATACCACACGCAACACCAAGGCGAGGGAGACGGCAGTAAAACTGGCCATGTACTGGCACCTCACCCCAGTCCGGCTACACAAGGGAAACCCGACGCACAGCGAGCTCTGTTGGAGGGGGTGTGGGGAAAAGGGTACCCTGACTCACATCCTTTGGGACTGCCCGGAATTGGGAGTCTTTTGGAAACTGGTCCTGGATGAGATCGACTCCACCTTTGAGACTGAAGTCCCGAGGTTTCCTGCATACGCTTTGCTAGGTCTGCCTAACGCATTAACATTCCCCTTAAAGTCACTGCGAGGCCAGCAGATGGGCATCGCCATGCAGGCAGCCACGCAGCACATATTATCACTATGGGGTTCCACGACTAAGCCCACACACACGGGATGGCTCCATAAACTTTGGTTCACCCTTGGGATGGAGCGCATTCATACCACTCTTACAAACTCAACCGACGCCTTTCGAAAGACGTGGCTTCCTTTGCTGACCCTCCTGTCCAAGGAGTTCAATGAAATCACATGCCCTAAATACCTTCGGGTCCTACGCCTTACCAGCACCACCGATGACTCTCGGTGACTTCCCGATCGGCCACGCCGAACTCCCATGGCACACTACTGGTCACATTGGCACTCAGGAGCACACTGGTCGGGGTGGGGGGGGCTCTGGGGGGGAGGGCAGGGGAGTTCTTGGTTTTTGTTGTTCTCCTTATGTCACTTGATTGCTATACAGCTCCTTCATACTCACGATGTCGAATTGCCTCTTGGGCATACGTACTTGGCTTGTTCTGTCATATTAGGGAAGACATGCTTGTCTGTCCCGCCCGCTATTTATGCCTCTTGCTTGTTATTCTTGCTGAGACGTCTCAATATATGCCTGCTGAAATCTTCAATAAAAACACCTTTGAAACTAAAAAATCAAGAATTGCCCACCTCAACGTCCTAATCTTAGGATACAAGTTATCAAGTGAAGGCAAAAGCCTGGCAGCAAACTTTTTAGAAAAGTGTGCGCTGCTCCAACCTCCAAAAACGCTGAAAAACTTAGTCAATTCTAGGATTCCTGAATTTCGGAAGAACTTACGTTCTAAATGACGCAGAAAGGGTTAAACCTCTCTACGAACTAATCAAACCTGATTTTAAAACAACTAATTGGACTCAAAAACACACAGAAATTTTGTGTTCAGTGCAAACAGACATGTTAGCAACAACACATTTACAGACCCACGTAAATGTGTGCAACCTTGTAATCGGAATCATTCCAGGGAGATGCAGATTCACGTACTTAACCTTTAATTAAGGGGAAAAGGTACCAATAGCTTATAAATCACACTTGTACACACAAGCTGAAATGAAATTCACTTCTACAAAAAAAATTCTGACAGCGGTTCAAACTGCAGTAGAAAAATAGAAAACGCATAATGGTTGTTACTCCTGTACCTGCCTTAGAGGCAGTGACAAAAGCAAGCATTCCAAATGCAAAGGCTTTACATCCAAGGTGGATACAATGGGTTAATTCTCTTGATGCAACCGAAGTTGAATAGATTTTTGACCCCTACTTGAAAACTCAAGAATTTCTACAATTCGAACAAAAATGTACTCTGCCCACTGAGATTCGGCCGCTAGAGCAGTATAATTTATACAGACGGATCAGCACAGCCCGCAATTGGGGGTAAACAAGCTTATAGTGCTGCGTGTGAAATTGTTAAAGGTCTCTGGCGCGAGACTGTACAGCTCAGCGAGCTGAACTACAGGCTTTCAGGATGGCGCTTGAAAATACCGATCGCGAATTCACCACACTCATAGTGTGCGGCTCGTATTACTACGTCCAATCTTACAATGAATACTTGCAGAACTATGTTCAAAACGGTTTCAAAGAAGCAAAAGGTGGCACAATCAAGCATAAGTTGCTTTGGGAACAAGTAGTTCTATTACAGAGAGAACTACAAAAGACTCACGTGATCCATACACTGAGTCATCAGCGTAATGGCGTTCACGTTGAAGGGAATTAATTGAATGATGAAGCCCCTAAGGCAGCTGTGCAAATGGCTACCGTAGCTGCAATCACTCGTTCAAAAACAAAAATAGACAGCAAAATAATGCAGGCTGTCACCGCTTCCAACAAGACAGCAGTAAAACATTACCGAAAGGTTTTCCACTCAAGTACTCCTATATAACTGATGCAAAAATGTTCCTTTTGCTCGAATCCCTGGAGTGGGGCATAGAGTAATTCCAAACATGGAACATAGATTAGGACTAATCTTAGCAGCACATGAAGGGCTCGCCTCTGCACACGCAGGTGTTTCCGCCACAGTGTCATTGTTAAAACAAAGATACTGGTGGCCACGCATGATGAAACAGACCAGAAACTATGTTTTGGAATGTGAAAACTTCCAACAAATGAAAGTTTCAACAGTGAAACGCCCAGTGCAGGCGCCCCTTTTAATTTCAGATAAACCACTAGCATGTGTTTACCTGGACCACTGTGGTCGTTACAAAGGGATGGCAACTATAAATATATCATGGTTGCAGTGGATTCATGCTCGAGATTCATTTGGATGTGGCCTCAGCGCTCGGCTGATGCCCGAACTTTTATAAAAGATTTCCGAGTATTTATCGGCACATACGCAATCGGCACTCTACATTCTGACCAGGGTCCTGCGTTTAGCTCTCGAGCTTACAAGGAGGCCATGGTCAGTTTGGGCGTTGCATTGCGGTACTCATGTCCATTCCATCCTTAGGGAAATTCGGTAGTGTAAAGAAAAAAACGGGACATAAAGCAATCTATAACAGCTAGGGTATTAGGTTCGGGTGACGGGTGGGTCAAACATCTAATAAGTGCCCAACGTAGTTTAAACAATCTGCCAAGACATTATCTGGGTGGAATCACTCCATATGAAATTCTTTTTGGTACTAGAATGATTGTCGAAGACCTCGATTGTCATACTTCAGTGGTAGAACAAAAACCCTTTGATATCAAAGACCGTTTGGCTGTTTTTCAGGACTTAAATGAAACAAGAAGAAGTCTAAGCAACACAATACAGAAGCCAACGACCACTGAAGAAAAACCACCTGTCCCAGCAAGGCCTGTCTGGATTCCAAAGATTGGGGATCTAGTCAGAGAAAAGATCGCGGACAAGAAGGAATTTAGGTCTTCTTACAGAAAACCAGTACCTGTCTTAGCAATCCACGGATCAAGACAGGTACTGGAAGAAATGAGAACCGATACGTATCTAACGACCTGGTAAAACCACATCATGTGGCCGATAATAAGTAGTAGGCCCAGTGTACTCCAAAGATATAGCAGAAGACCAAATCTTGCTACAATCCAAGAGGTTCAAACTGAGAGACTCATCACCTTTGAAGAATCTGCAGTAAGAAAAGAAGGACTATGCAACAAAGCCATGGAACTTGTGCCTCTTGAGACCCAAATAGCAGTTCGTCAAGACACTCCAGTCTACAATGATATAGCATCTGACTATACTAATATGACAAGGGATCAAGTAGCTCCAGCGATTTCAAATAATCCGGATGCAATACCAACAATTGACAGAACTGCCTCTGGCTATTTCATTAACTTTGATACGTTTTCTGAGGATCCCCGTGAACCTGAAACAACACCAGCAAATAAAACCTTCAAAGAACAAGTAACAGAACTCTTTCATCAACTTGCAAATGCATATCTGGTATCACCATGAGTTGAACTTTGGATTGTGTTAGGCATACTTTTTCTCCTACTTTGGCTAATCCTTGTATTAAGTTTGGGAACGCTGGTAAATGGGAAATAGTGTAAAATGGACACAGCAAGTAAGAACATCAACTTGCATCTGAAGCCACTCAAATCATCCCATCGTGAACAGAGAGTCTTGTCATTAGTAAACATCACAGCTGTTCCTATACCAGGTGGTATAGCATGGGACAGAACTGAATATGACATTTATGGTCCTGTAGAGCTGTTGAAGATTCCACATCAATTTAAGGCTTCTTCGAGTGACTTTGTTTCACCCAGCACATTTTCTGATGATTGGGACTTTGAGACTGTTAATAATATGATGGCAGACTTAGAAATGTCACCAACATTTACGAAACATGAATACTTAGAAGGTTCATCAGATTATGAACGAATGTACTGTTATAATCATTATGGTCATCATTATTTGCACAAATCTGCAAACCCTAAAAATGTTTATACTTGTAATCAATGGGAACATTGTCCAACGCCACCAAAGGGTAGCTCAAAAATATTCTATGAAAAATGTCCATACTTCTCAGGTTTTAATGTCACAAATCCAGAAACATTTTACTTTAAAAATGTTAATAAGACAGGAATGAAAAGTATGTTGACTAATACTAAGCAAATGTATTCTGCGGCCTTTTATGCTCAATTGTCTACATTTGGTTTTGACTTTTGGAAAGACAACGTTGAGACAAAAACTGTCTGGGGCACAAAAGACTAGCAGGTGCAGGGATTGGAAGCTTTGTTTAGAGCTTGCATCATCCCTGAACAGGTAATGTTTTTGAATGACACTGTTCAACAGACATCTTGTCTTGGCTTAGCTAAGATAAAAGACTTAAACAAACCGTCCATTCCTAAACCCACACCAGATAGTGATGACACTACAGATGAGGAGGTAGACGTAAAATATATTTTAAAACAAAACAGAACTGATACTGATTGGAATAAATGGTTAATCTGGCCCACAGACACGAATAACTGTCAAATTAGATTCCTGAACAAGACACAAGGGTTCACATTCACTAGGCTAGACCCTAGATATGTCCAGAGACAACATGCAGGGATAGTAACAACATACAGTGTAGGAAAACTGCGCCTCGAGTGGCTACAAAAATCCGCACTACCAAATCTAAAGCAACACTTAACTTTACTTAAAGATGGCGTTGATTTGAGAGACTTCTTACAAGGGCCTCATAAACCATGTCATAAACGTTTCATATACGACGGTATATATGCTGCTTATAATGAAGCATGGAAAATCATGCAAATGGAAACTGCAGAACGAATATGAGAAATTGATCGTATTAATTTAGAGAAAGCACTCTCTGTAGATGACAATGGGTTAACAACTCTGTCATCCAGAATGTATTCTTTGGACAGCATTGTATCCTCTGCCATAGACAAAATGGAACAGGACTTGCTCATGTTACAACATGGACAGTCTCAATTACGTTCTATAATGCTGCTTGGCTGGACGTTACAAAACCTTCGTTCAGGCTATGTGCCTTGGTGTCTAATCAACACCACGTCATTGTTTACTGCATTTAACCTTACAGATAAACAAATCTCTTTGGCACAGAGGGGAGCAGACTATACGGTGCTGAGCATAGAAAAACTGGAAAGATTACCATTGACCGTTTCTGAGAAACCAGCTATAGAATGGATAATACATGGCACCATTACGTTGCCATTGACGATGTTTCAGTTTCAGTATTGCTTGAAACACATACCAGCGGGCCTGAATGAAAGGTTGGGTAAAGAATACATAAAGTCGACCTGGGATTTACCATACACACACATATGTTGGAGTGGGGGAAATGAGGTATTTCTTAGTGATAAAAATTATAATAGCACACTAAGCGGTACTCTTTTATGTCAGGGTATTAATTTACACGGAGCCTGCATTGGTTCTTCGACCAACTTATCCTGCCACCTGAAAGGTTCTCCGGCAGCGGTGATAGATCCAATTTTTAGGCAGCTTTCCAATGGGAGCTACATAATGTTGAATGATCACAGCTGTTGTGGAATGATGCCAGGAATAGCCTATCTCATAACTGTGTCAGCCAGGGTCACTTATTGTATGCAAGTATTGTTTCCTAAAACTAAGACAGACGTGGAGTCGCCGTTATGGCCTTCACTGAACATCTCTACTATACGAATTGATACTTTAAGCAGAATGAAAGCCATTCTTTTACAAAAAACGGTGCCACTGACCTCGTCCAAAGAGACGTATGATCTGCAAGTTGCAAGTCCTCTGCGGAGATACATGCCCTATTATCAACAAACTGCCCCATACATTTCGTAGAAATGTTAGGTCGTATCTTAAACATGTCTGATACCAGTGGTATTGTACATGTATTGTACATGTATTTTTTCGGGACTGTTAGCACCCTTTGAAGCAGTCCTAGGCATTTTTCCAAACTTCGTGTACTCTGTGTTCGGCGGCCTGCCTCTTATTTTAGGTCTCATAGCAGGAATACTATTCTTCTTCCTTCTGCTCCGATATGGCAAGTCCAGTCACCAGCAACACCCAGATTACCATGGAGAACACTCTCCTGGCAATGCAGTGTCGTGAGCGCATGATACAGATTCTCGGCTTGGCTCGTTTGAGAGATCTGAATACCACATGTGTGAGCAGTTAGCCTGGCATATGATGTCCACTATTCTAGTGGGCACCTTGCACCAGTCTAATCGACCCTTATTGATGGTGGTTGTAAAGTCAACCTTATAGACAAGCTATCCTAGTGGTAGCATGGACCAGCAGTCATAGGCTAAGACTTCAGAGAGCATGTGAAGCAAGCTGTTTTACCAATTATAATCCCTTGAATAACAAATGAAAGGACACCACACAAGGTATATATCAAATATATATGTATTTATTTCTAACACAACCCCTCTGCCCTCTTTATGAGGTCAGAGTACATCACAAGTTACCCAATTAGCATACGATAATTTGCACATATACGGTTATGCCCTAGGAGCCTCACGAACCATATACTAAGAAAGTGGTATAAGAACCACATGAGAGTTAGACAGCAGGCCTAGGACCTGTAGAATCGCTGGGACTATACTAAACAACCAATGATTAGGAAGTAGGAGGCCCACGGGAGACGCGTGCAGTGTCTAAACACCATCGTGAGTTACCATTGACTTATAATGGGAAACAAAGACGTTACAAAGTTACTGTTTAAGGAGACTTCCGGATGGACTAGGATGGAACCCTTTTAAACTAGGACACTTCGAGAGTCAATACCCACGGGAGCACCGTAGTACTCGTATTAACTCACCCAGGGAAGCCGGGTGCGTAGGTGTCTTTTCGTGTCGGGTTCCGTCGTCATTTTCTATGGAGATCTGCAAAGAAGTGCTGCAGGCGACTAGAGGAAAGGTGTCCGGGTGGATCCAAGGGTGGATCAGCGATGTGAAGAACCTGAAAGCAGAGGGGACAGAGGCTTGTGTCACTAGCCAGTGACCAGGAAGGAACCAGGCGATGTTGCGTTCTTGAAGGTGAGGAAGGTGAGTTTGTCTCTTCAGCCACAAGGTCCAGGAGGCATCGACAATGACCAGGCGCTGGATTCGAGCTGTCCCACAAAGGATCTTGTTGACTGCGGTGTCGGTATCCGGATTAAACACAACAAGCCTTGGCAAATGCAACCCATGCAGGATGTTGAGATTGGCTCTGTTGCAGACCAGCAAGGTCTGTGGTGCTTCTCCTTTGAAGGGAAGCTGAAGCGAGCCTGGAGCAACCAGGAAAGCAGTTTAGTTTAAAAGAAAAGTATTCAGGGGGCTCACTAGCCAATGGGCTAGCAACCGGGAAGACGCAGTGAGCTGATGCGCAAGAGCAGGCCCACGTGGCACTCGTGAAGTGTGGAGGGCCAAGCTTCAGTGCAAATGGTGCTCGGGTTTGGGGCTTCTCGTATCCCAATGCACAACTGCGAGGGTACTTCAGTAGTCGAGCAGGTAGCAAAATGCAGGATGTCCAGGGTGTCCGGTCCCACATCTTTCGTGTCCGCCACGGGTCCCAGCTTTGCTGTGGATGTGGGTCGAAGTTAGAGAAGTCTGAGAGTCCAGTTCCTGTGTTGCTGAGTCTTCGGGTTCCAGCGGGAGCATCGACAAAGCAGACTGGCAAGTTACTGGTGGTGCCTGTTTTACAAGGTGGTCACTCCTTGACCACAAGGGAGATGTCTTCCATCTTCTAGTCAGAATAGAATGTCGAAGGTCCAAGAGTTCTGTATCAAAGTTTCTTTCCAGGATAATCTAAAGTCCTGGGGACACATCCCCTATGCTTATACTAAGCTAAGGGGCTGGATTACCTGCCTAGGTCCCTCCTATGGGTGGACCTGGGAAGGGGGTGGTTACACCCCTTTCCCTTCGTCCAGTTTCACAACAGAGTGGGGCTGGAGTGCCCCAGCAACTGGTTTGAACCGGGCTATGCATGGAGCACCTTGTGTGCCCCAGGCAGTGTCTCAAAAAGCATCTACTGATGCAGCCCTTCCTGTCCCAATACACATCTGCCTGGCTGGACAGGAAATCTATTGTCCAGCAGCAGGAGGCCATACTTGTGTCTGTGGCAGCAGAATCCATTTTGTGCTGCTGGGGCTGTGTTTAACTTTAACCGGGTAAAGCAGTAACATACATGTCTTTTCCCTCTAGAAGGGTGGAATGCTACCTCAGCCACCAGAATTGTCGGGGGGGGGGATAGTATTCCAAAGTGTTTGACACCTTACACAGCATGTTTTGATAAAGCCAAACCAAAGTTAGCATTAACCGCGAGGATTATAATGCACTTAAGAGTATATGGTATGGCTATATCATGGAACAGCTATAAGGAAATGGTTCCAAAAGCTGCAGAGGGGCTCAGCTCCTGCTAGGGCACCCTCTCACATAAAACCAAGCACTCTGCCTCCAGGATTGTCGAGGTCTACCATAGGAGTGACTTATAGGTGCATATGTGTCCATATATAAGGTAGATATAGGTATACTATATCTAGGTAAGGGGTGATTACACCACATTGCCCAAGCTGAGTGATCAGCCTGTGGTGTCAGTTTGGAGGGCCAGCCAGGGGTGGCATAATACATGCTGCAGCCCATGGTAGGCCTTGGATGCACCTATGCCCTGGATACCTATGGTACACTTCACAGGGGCTCACAAAGGTGACCCAATACCCAATCTGGTATGTACCTAAAGTACATGGTATCAATTTAGAGAGAGAACAGCTGGGCTGTGGGTCTGATTAGCAGGCCCACAGCCACACTAAAGTCGTAAAACCAGAAAATCACAGCAAAAAGTGGGGTTGACCATAGGAAGCAGACCCTACTCTCCTACTCAACCCCCCCCCCCAAACGTAGGGACATTAGACTAACCTTGACCAGTTGAGTCTTCATGTTCTAAGTGGAAATATCTGGAGAGTCCATCTGCATTGGCATGGTCAGTCCCAGGTCTATGTTCCACTATAAAGTCCATCCCTTGTAGGGAAATGGACCACCTAAGGAGTTTGGGATTTTCAACCTTCATCTGATTTAGCCACAAGAGGGGCTTATGGTCTGTCTGAATTTTGAAGTGAGTGCCAAACAAGTACGGCCTCAGCTTCTTCAGGGCCCAAACCACAGCAAAGGCCTCCCTCTCAATAGCTGACCAAAGTTTCTCTCTAGGGGTCAGCCTTCTGCTAATAAAAGCTACTAGCTGGTCTTGACCATCTTTATTCAGTTGTGAAAGAACAGCACCTACCCCCAACTCAGAAGCATCTGTTTGAACAATGAATTCTTTGGAGTAGTCTGGACTTTGCAGAATAGGAGCAGTGCACATGGCCTGCTTCAGGTCATCAAATGCCTTGTGACAGCTTACTGTCCACTGAACTTTCTTTGGCATTTTCTTGGAAGTTAAGTCCTTAAGGGGTGTCACTACGGAACCATACCTCTTGACAAATTTCCTGTAGTACCCAGCCAGGCCCAAGAAATCTCTGGCAAAACCTCATCTCTCTCTTACCATCTTGGGTGTGAGGTTTAGGCACCAGGACTACTGGACTGGCCCAAGGGCTCTCTGAGGGCTCAATGACTCCCAACTCCAACATCTTTTTGACCTCTGTCCTGATACAAACCCTGGCATGATCAGGTTGCCTGTAAATCTTACTTTTAACAGGCAGACTGTGCCCAGTGTCCACTTCATGAGTGCACCAGGTAGTCTGACTTGGAGTCAGAGAAAACATATGTCTGTAGGACTGTAGAACTTTTCTGCAGTCCTGCTGCTGTTGGTCAGTGAGGCTGCCTGCCAAGGCTACACCATCAACTGAACCATCATCAGGGTTCTGAGACAGCAGGTCTGGGAGAGGGTCACTCTCCTCCTCCTGTCCCTCGTCTGTAGCCATGAGCAAGCCCATGTCTGCCCTGTCAACATATGGTTTCAATCTGTTGACATGAAGCACCCTGTGGGGGCTCCTGAGAGTTACAAGATCAACCAAATAGGTTACTTCTCCCTTTTGCTCAACAATAGTGTGGGGTCCAGACCATTTGTCTTGGAGAGCTGCTGGGGCCACTGGCTCCAACACCCACACTTTGTCCTGGCTGGTAAACAGTCAGCACAGCCTTTTGGTCATGCCAGGTCTTTTTCAATTCCCGACTAGCCTCAAGGTTTTTGGATGCCTTTTTCATGTACTCAGCCACCCTGGAGCGGAGACCAAGTACATAGTCTACAATGTCTTGTTTGGGAGGTTTGAGAGGTAACTCCCATCCCTCCTTCACCAGACAAAGGGGTCCCCTTACTGGATGCCCAAACAGAAGTTCAAAAGGGCTGTAGCCAACCCCCTTCTGTGGGACCTCTCTGTAAGCAAACAAAAGGCAGGGCAGCAGAATGTCCCATCTTCGCCTACGCTTTTCAGGTAAACCCTTGATCATGCCCTTTAAGGTCTTGTTGAATCTCTCCACCAGACCATTGCACTGTGGATGATAGGATGTGGTGAACTTGTAGTTCACTCCACACTCCTTCCACATAGCAGTCAGATATCCAGACATAAAGTTTGCACCTCTGTCTGAGACAACCTCCTTTGGAAAATCCACCCTTGAGAAAACTCCCAGGAGGGCTCTTGCCACAACAGGTGCTGTTGTGGGCCTTAGGGGAATAGCTTCTGGGTATCTGGTGGCATGATCCACTATCACCAGAATAAACCTGTGCCCAGAGGCTGTTTGGGGATCCATTGGTCCAGCAATGTCAATCCCTACTCTTTCAAAGGGAACCCCCACCACAGGTAGTGGTATTAGGGGGGCCTTTGTGGTGCCACCTGATTTGCCGCTGGCTTGGCAGGTGACACAGGAGCGACAAAACTCCTTGGTATCCTCTGACATATGAGGCCAGTGAAAGTGAGGGACAAGCCTGTCCCAAGTCTTGTTCTGGCAAAGATGTCCTGCAAGGGGAATATCATGGGCTAGTGTGTGTAGGAATCCCCTGAATGCCAAAGGTATGACCAACCTCCTGGAAGCACCAGGCTTGGGGTCTCTAGCCTCTGAATACAGGAGCCCATCATCCCAATAGACTTTGTGGGTCCCACTAGCATTCCCAACAGCCTCAGCAGCAGCTTGCTGTCTGAGGGGTTCAAGAGAAGGGCAGTCCAACTGCGCCTGCCTCAGATCTGCCCTGGAGGGTCCCCCTGTCCCAAGAAACTCAACCTGATCAGGCTCAAGCTCTTCTAGGACAGTTTCCTCCTGGGTCTCACAATCAGCTTCCTGAGAAGGCTGATCATCTTCCTGAGGTAAGGGGGAAGTACTGCCTTAACCCTACTCCTTCTCCTCCTGGTAGGCAACTGGTCCATTGTTTCAGGATCCAGGGCCTGTTCAGTGTTGCAATTTTTGACCTGTGACCTGGTCACAGCAAGGACATGTGCTGATATACCGAAAATCTCTGCATGAGTCCTATTCTCCACTTCAGACCAGACTGAAGATTCTAGGTCATTGCCGAGCAAACATTCTACAGGGAGGTCTGAACTAACAACAACTCTTTTGAGGCCAGTTACCCCTCCCTAGTAGAAATTAACAATTGACATACTATGGGTGGTAGTGACATTGTTTGCATTGGTCACTAGGTAATTGCCACCTAGTATTATCTGTCCAGGGCCACAAAGCTGGGTGTCACCATTGTGACACTAGCACATGTGTCCCTGTAGGCCTGAGACACTTTGTTATTAATTAAAGGAGTCTGTCTGTACTTGCCCAAGTTACTGGGACTCACATTAGAGGACATAGCCATGTCCACATCTCAGACAAGAACAGCTTGAGTTGGTATTCTGACTAGGCCAAAATCCACCTCAGTTCCCAGGGTTAACCCTACTACACCCTTCTGTTCAGAACAACCACTATTAGCTGTACTAGGGGGAACAGTTGCCTTAGGGGCAATGGTGGCTGGAGCTGCCTCCTTCTTGGTGCAATCACTTGTCCGGTGAGTATTTACCTTACATACTTTGCACCATGGTTTCTTAGGACCTTCTTTCTTTTTTGCAGGTAGGGAACCCCCACCATTAGAAGCTTTTTGGGGACCTTGAGAAGACTTCTGGTCTTTTGCTTTCTCCCCACCCTTTTGGTCTTGCTTCTTCTGAGCACCACCTTGGTTCTGTACCTTCTGCTTCAGCCTGGTTCTGACCCATTTGTCTGCCTTCTTTCCCAATTCTTGGGGAGAAGTCAGATCAGAATCAACCAAGTGCTGATGCAATAACTGGTGCTGATAGTTGTTAAGAATTTGTTCTCTCATAATCAAATTATACAATCCTGTATAGTCATTGACCTTACTGCCCAGTAACCAGCCTTCCAGAGCCTTAGTAGCACAATCTACAAAGTCAGTCCAGTCCCGAGTCTGCGTCTTTTGGGTGTCTCTGAACAGCAACCTATACTGCTCAGTGGTTAAGCCAAACCCATCTATTGAAGCACTCTTCAGGACATAGTAGTTGTCAGCATCCTGTTCATTAACTGCCTGGAGCTTGTCTATGCCTTTATCTGAAAAGGAGAGCCACAAGATTGCTGCCCACTGACTTTGGGGTACCTGCTGTACTTTGCAAGCCCTCTCCAAAGCAGTTATCCATTTGTGGATGTCATCCCCAACCTGATAGGGAGGGACAATCTTGTTCAGGTTTCTATGGTCATGAGACCTTTCCCTATCTCTAGGGATTATGCTGCCACCAGTGGGCTCTAGCCCACACAATTTTCTCTCTCTCTCAAGAGCCAGGGTCTCTTTTGTAAAGGCAACTTCTTGCCTCTTGATTCTAAGCTTATATTCCCTAATCCTAGCCTTTTGCTCTCTTCTCTGAGGGGAAGTCATTCTCCCTAGAGCTGAGGCATGGGACCCTACTGAGTCATCAGAGTGGTTTGACTCAATGGAGAGTGACCTTCCTCTTCTGCGCTCAGGGTTAGGCCTACTTGGGGTCTGGATTGGATTCTTCCTCCTCCAGTCCCAAGTAGTCCTAGGTTAACCTGGTTCAGTTCCCTGACTTCTACCTGGTTAGCAGCCACATCATCATCAGAATCCTCTGGGTTCTCACCAGTGGGATCTTCTGTTGAGGGCTGGCCCCCCTCTGTACTATCTGTTTGATCTGGGTTGGATGACTTTTCTACATCATACTCCACTAAAATATCTACCAGGTGGTTAAAGGTTGGACTCTGTCCTTGTCTCAGCCTTCTGGCTGTACACAGGCTTCTCAATTCATGAAAAGTGAATGTGTCATATTTAGAAGGTGCCCTGGGAGGGTCAGCTTCTGGCAGAGTCCCACTGAGCCCTGCATCCAAGGACATTTTCTAGTGAGGTGTGGTGTGTGTGTTGAAGCTGTCGTAAATATTTAATTTACCATCTTAATTTCTATGCAGGTAAGTACTTAATCAATAATAACTCAATCGGAAAGAAAGAAAACAGAGTCCGTGGTGTTAGAGTTCTTAGGGGTTTTATTCCTTAAAAAGGAATCGTTCCGGAATTGGATATCATGTTCCTGCAACCACACAGGGTTCAGGAAGGGATAGAGCAATGTTTTATTGACAATACATAGCTTATATACTTAATTTACATCATAGAAAGCAATATAATAGGCGTAACAGCTGAGAGTAGACAAGATAACAGCATCCACGTGTTACTAGTACGTAATCAGAAGGCGTGGACTAGGCGTAACTGGAGGTGTGTTCTAGAAACGTCACAGGTAGGTGTCACATGTGGGTGGCACTAAAACAGAAATGTTGCAATGTCAGCAGAAATCAGAAGCTTGGATGCGCGCGCAGCTGCATGACGTGTGATTGGCGTGAAACTGGAGGGTGCAGGGGGCTTGACATTTACACTGACGGAAAGAGACAGAAGTCTGGCATGTCAGATCAACTTGTGCTTCTATCATATCTGATATCTGATGTTTAGGAACTGAGCTATCTGGGCGGGAAGGTCTCTGGGGCAGAAGCTATTCTATACTGACTGTGAGTGCGTGTATAAGCGCCTGAGTGTCTGCATGAGAAGCGTGGGGGCATGGGCCTTCCATGGGAGCATGGTAACAGAGGCTATGAATTACTTGCACGGAGACAGGCCGGCCCTTTGGCTCTGCAGCTGGGGAATGTTTACTGAAACTAGTAGGCAGGAATGTATCTTCGAGGAGCGGAACAGATAACTCGAAGGTTGTAGTCAGTCTTGGCAGGCAGCAGGCTGAGCTGAGCGTGGTGGGCCGCGCTGAAAGTAAGGCAGAGTTCACGGGTACGGGGCAGCCTGGGCAGCCTGGGCAGCCTGGGCTGAGGCTTTCAGAGTCAGAAGGAAGAAAAAGGCTCGATGGCAGAAATTCTGGGCCTACTTTGCCAGAGCAGAAAAAACATGTAGAGTACACTACAAAAAGACGTTGGCATAGCATACTTAGGAACGGACTATCCAACCCATTCAGGGTGGGTCTGAAAGAGGACATGTTAACGTTGGACGCAAATGTATTTGCGTCTTCATAGCTGGCACAGGAGGGAAGTTACATGCACTTTAACTCGTACATGGAGACGGTGGGGTACACGATAGGGAACATAACTTGACAAAAAATTTATATTTCCTCATTCCCTCCTTGTTCCCTACGGACCCTTCATGATATATCGATCATCATAAATTGATCAGTTTGTTCTTGTAACATAATTTGTTCGTCTCTCTTCCGTTGTCTGTTTGAGAGAAAACTGGAATGTTCAATGCACGATGTGGCACACAGTCCACATATCGCCGGCCCACACTGTAGGCACAGGCAGCAGCTGAATACTATGACAAGGCCAAAGCCTAGGAAGGATAGGATCTTCCATCCGCAAGCGCACAACGTTGTCCAGAACCAACCGGACCAAGTCCAGGTGCCTGGATTCTGATGTATTAAACTTGCAATTTTGTGAAGACGTGTAATAGCTTTGTATACAGATGGCGCGTTTTCTGGAATGAAAACACAGCAACTTGACCCGATGACCTTACAAGCTCCACCTCTATCGGCCAAGATGACGTCAATAACAAGACGATTCTGAAGGACAACAACCCGCATGGCAGATTGCTCCTCTGTTAGGTTACCTAAGGCGGAGGCAGTTTCATGTACTACAGCTTCAAGTGTTCTAGTTAATCTACGTATTAATTTACTGTTTTGGACGGGGCCTAAAAAGAAAAAGAATCCTTTATTAAAATCGGTGTATTGTTCCCATGCCGTTTCTGTATAGTCGACAAGCGGGAGATCTCTTCGGAGTCTATTCTTTACTAGATTTGTGTTTCTGTAGTAATCAGGAGGGGCTAGAAAAACAGGTGGCAGAAGGAATGCAATATAACAGGTACCATCCCAATCTGGAGGCAGACGTATGTATGCGGTATGACCACAAACAAAATAAGAATGACGGGTAGCCTTAAAGGATGATTTACCATGATCACTGAATTCGACCACAGTGGTACATTTACTATGGCCTAAGTGTACTAAACCTTTCTTCCTGACACATAATTCACCAGTGACTGGTAATACTGACATAGCGGGCAGAGCTGGTGCAGCTTCGGATTCAACAGTAAGAATCATAAGGTTAATTGTGTAATTACTTAATCCATATACTTCATTTTCTAGATCAGTTCCTATTCTAATGGGGAGTCCCTCCTTATCAGGGTAACAGACGTCGAGCAGGACTAAGTTCAGGTTTCCCCAAACCCAGCTCCCGTCGAGAACAGCAATATCAGGATCTAAGGAATTAATTATTTTAAACCATGCACCACAGGAGCCGTTATGAGTGAACGGGTACGGGAAGAGGGGCAGAGCTCCCTTGTAATTCTGGTAGGGAGGGAGTCGGCCACATATCCAGCAGTTTGTAGCGTTATTAGTCTGATGGGAGTGGTGTAACATACTAATGAATGTGTTGTTGCGCAGCGCAAGTCTATAAGAAAGTTCATGTGGAGGTAACTCACTAAAAGAATGTTCAGCAGAAACATTGTAAGCAGATTGTTCACGCTTGAAAATAGGGCAATAAATTGGAAGAAGTATACTTGCAACAATAATTAGAATACTTAGAAAAAACATAATTAATAATGTCACTATACAGTGACTACGCAGTGATTTGCAGTATGTACGTTTCTTGAATTGTCTCTCTCTCTCTCTATCTCGATCTAGGGGATACATGTCAGAAACTATTTAACCGATTCACCTAGGGGAGGACTTAAACAATTAAACTGTCTGACTTGCTAGATCGAAGCTTGAGTCGATACTCCTCTTGGGGAGTTTTCTCTCGTTCAGGAATTTTAAAGTCACTAGGTTTAATACAGTCTTTGGTGGGGGTGGGCGAGTCAAGGTCTGGTTTCAGTTCGTTGCATAATTTAATATGACTCGTGTGGACCCACCCCTTTCTGCCCTCCAACTTCACTGCGGTCCTCGTAGTAAGAAGGACGGTCTTCGGCGCTTTCCAGCGGGGCTCCAGCGGGCTTTTCCTGTCAAAGTTCCTCACTAGGACCATGTCGCCAGGACGGACATCATGTGGCTTTACATCAGTGTTGTCAGGAAAGGCTGCGGCAACCTGTGAACGACATGATTGGAGTGCAGACATCAAGGAGGCAAGGTAATCTGTCAACATGTTACAATCCAAAAAGTTGTGCTTCCCACTGGCACAGTGGAAGCATCCCCTGGCGCACAGCCGTTAAATCCTACTGGGAATCACCCAGAGTTCCTCAAAAGTTCAAAACAAATTTTCGAATGTTTGCAAGTTTCTTTATTCTTCAAGAAATGTTATATTTGATTAACTTCATCAATTTTTTACTTATGAATGCATTTTTGTAGTGCTTAAGTCCAATGCATTTCGGTCGTTTAGACCTTCATCTGGGACCACATGAGCTCATCACTGGAAACGAAGGCAAATGTTCCTTTGCTATTCCTGTAGTTTGCATTGGACTTAAGCACTACAAAAATGCATTCATAAGTAAAAAATTGATGAATTTAATCAAATATAACATTTCTTGAAGAATAAAGAAACTTGCAAACATTCGAAAATTTGTTTTGAACTTTTGAGGAACTCTGGGTGATTCCCAGTAGGATTTAACGGCTGTGCGCCAGGGGATGCTTCCACTGTGCCAGTGGGAAGCACAACTTTTTGGATTATTCAGTGGGTGTCTGAAGGCAAGAGACGCCGCCCTGACTGCACGCAAAAATTGATAAAAGCTACAAACCACAAGGTAGAACACAACACACCAATAAAGGAGCAGTGCGCTCAAAAACCTCGTCTTTCTTTCAACATGTTACAATCAACATCGGTAATTTTCTTAGGAATGGGCGTCCCCCACATATTCGGTGGTCTGCCAAAGACCACTTCGTATGGGGATAGTCCTGATCTCGAATGTGCAACCATTCTCATATAGAACAGTGCAACTGGCAGGGCGACTATCCAGTCGACCCCTTTCTCCTGGCATATTTTGGCAAGGCGGATCTTAAGTGTCTGGTTATGCCTCTCTACAAGGCCTGCGGCTTCGGGATGTCGGACACAGTGGAATTTCCACTGATATCCTAGCAAAAGGGAGACATGCTTCATGAGTTCGGATGAGAACGGCTGTCCGTTATCTGAGTACACGACACGAGGCAGGCCGTATCGTGGGAAGAATTCTCGAACCAGCTGCTTGGCAGTGGTCGGGGCAGTGTAATCTGAGACTGGGTATGCTTCGGTCCAACGAGAGAGTGCACAAACAACTACGAGGACATATTTGAATCCTCGACAACGGTCCATCTGGATATAATCCATCTGGAGGACTTCAAAAGGGTGATCGGGAGGATGAAATCCACCTTGCTCTACAGGGACGCTTTTACCTGGATTGAACTGACAACAGATCATGCAAGTACGCACTTTCTGTTTTGCTGCTGCTCGTAAGTGTTTGTTGTACCAGAGATTCTGTAAACTGTCTAACATAGCTTTTTCTCCTAGATGTGCAGGACTATGTGCTGTATTTATCATGATTTGAACCATTGAGTCGGGGAGGAACCATGTAGGTTTTCCCTTTGTGACCCATCCTTGATCTGTCTGGATCCCTCCTAGTTCAGTCCATTTCTTTATTTCTTCTGAAGTGGCATGTGTCTGAATATCGATTACGTCTAGGGTGGGGTCCCTGACTGACATACACTGAATTGGTACTATTGTCTTTGTCACATCAGTAGTCTGGGTGTGAGTCAATGCTGTATGTTTTGCTGTCTGGTCTGCCAGGTCGTTACCCTGGGAAACAGAATCTGTAACCTTAGTATGTGCTTTACACTTCATGACTGATATGCCCGAGGGCAAATGTATTGCTTCTAATAGTGCTTGAATGAGGGGACCGTGTTGGATCTTGGCACCATGAGAGGTCAAAAAACCTCTTTCTTGCCATAACATGCCGAAGTCGTGTAAGACTCCGAACGCATAGCGGGAATCAGTGTATATGTTGACATTTCTGTTCTTGGCTAGAATACAAGCTCAGGTCAGAGCGATGAGCTCCGCTGCTTGAGCAGACAATGTGTCAATACGGTGTGTTTCTTTAACTTCAGTTTCAGTGGTCACTGCATACGCGGCCACTAATTCTCCTGTACTTGTTCTCATGCATGAACCGTCCACATAAAGTGTCAGGTCTGGATTTGTCAGTGGAACATCTGTTAGATCTCGTCGAGGTTTTGTTACTGTATTAATGATCTCTATGCAATCATGCGGTGTTGGATCTGTCATAATTGTAGGTAACAATGTTGCGGGGTTCAGGATGCTACAGCGTCTGATTTCTATGTGTGGCTGGAATAGTGTCAATTCATAACCTGTCAATCGTGCTATGGTCAAGTGTTGAGTCTGGGTTCTGTTTAAAAGGACCTCTACAGAATGTGGAACTTGAACTGTTAATGGATGTCCTAAAACAATTGAATCACTCTGTCTGATTGCTAATGCTGTTGCTGCTACTGACTTTAAGCACGCAGGGAGTGCCTGGGCTACTGAATCCAATGTACTTGAAAAATAAGCGCAAGGCTTATATGAACCTGCTTGGTCTTGAGTGAGGACAGACAGTGCTGTACCCTCACGTTCTGTAACAAAAAGTGTAAAAGGTTTGCTGTAACATGGTGTCGCTAGAACTGGTGCTTGGCATAACGCTTTCTTTAATTCCTCAAAGGCTTGTGTATGTTCCTGAGTCCAGGGAAGGACAGTCGAAGTCGCTGCCTCCTGTGTTGTTAACTGAATGAGTGGTTTGGCTAGAAATGCATACTGAGGAATCCATTGTCTACAGTACGAGGTGAGGCCTATGAAGGCCCGCACTTCCTTTTGTGTCTGAGGTTGTGGCATATTTACAATTAACTGAATGCGATCGGGAGTGAGCTGTCTCCCCACTTTGGACAGCAAGTGACCCAAGTACACAACTTGCTGAACACAGAATTGTAGCTTCGAAGGAGACACCTTGTGTCCCTTGTCGGCCAGAAAATGTAAAACTGTCAGTGATGCTTGTTCACATTCGGGCTCACTTCGTGCGGTGATCAGCAGATCATCGACGTATTGCAGTAAAGCGGTGTTAACTGGCATTGTGATACAATCAAGTTGTCTTTTCAGTGCTTGGCTATAGATGCTGGGGCTTTCTGTGAATCCTTGAGGTGCGCGTGAAAATTTGAAACTGCGTCCATTTAAACTGAATCCGAAGAGATATTGGCTCTCTGGATCAATAGGTACGCTGAAGAAGGCGTTCTTGAGGTCAATTACAGTAAAGAACGTCGCCTCTGAATCAATAGCAGTCAATAAGGATGAGATGTCGGGAACCACAGGGTACTGTGGAATAATGCATTTATTCAGTTCTCTTAGATCAATCACCAGCCGATATACTGGCGGTGCATTGGGATCAGTACGTTTAAGAATCGGAATGATGGGTGAATTACAGATATTGGAGTCGGTCTCTACGACCACTCCCTGGGTGATGAGCTCTTCAATGATTTCCAGTAAAGCCACTACAGCATCGGGTGGTAACTTGTATTGTCTGATTCTGGGTAAAACGACACCTTGTTTGAGTGTAACACGGTATGGGGTAATGTGCATATAACCTACATCCGTTGGGCCTTTTGCCCACAGGTGATCTGGTACATTTTTCAATCTGACATCAAACTCACGTAACATATAATGACCCTTGAAATCCCGCAGAAAGAGTCTGACTCCCTCCGGGGAACAGCATATTATAGCTCCTAGAGCCTTCAATGTTTTAATTCCTAACAGATTCTCTGGACATGATTTCGTAAGTAACAAGTCTGTAACACGTGATAATGGACCCACAGCCAGGGGAACTGGTTCTGATACCTCATTTACAATGGGCTGTCCTGAAAAACCAAGGGAAACATTCTGTGAGCCTGAGAGGGGTGCCCCTGGAACTTCCTCATGACTGATTGTGGTGCGACTTGCCCCTGTGTCAATTAAAAACTTTCTGTCTTTTCCCAATACTTGACTATGTACATAAGGACCCTCTTGATCTACAGGAATCTCAATAAGAGGCAAGCCACCCTCCCTCTCTAGGCTGTTTCATGTATATCGTGGATAATCGGGGTAAGCGGACTGGGCATACTGGTACATCTGTTGTGAAACTTGCTGAGTTGCGGCAATGGGCTGTGGCTGTGATACCGCTACTGTCTGTGCTGTAGGTGATGAAGTATGCGTAGGCTGTGTATTCTGCATGGGCTGTATATTCTGTGAAGACTGATGCTGGTTATGGTCTTGTCTAGGCGGATGCGGTCTTTCTTTAGTTTTACCTGTCGCTATGTTATGTTTCAGAACTGGGCATTCATGTACGTAGTGACCTGGCTGCTTGCAATAGTTGCATGTCCCTTTAACGGGAGCTGCGGTGTGACCTGTCTGGGTCGTACCCTTTCTGTGGCCATCGGTTGGGACCGATTGGGCTACTAGCATTTTCATTTTCGTGTCTTTCATACGTTTCTGTTCCTGATCCTGCTCTTCTCTAATTCTGTTCTGATGATATTGTAACATTTGTAACATCTGTGATGGCGTATTGGCTTGCCATGTACTCTCGACCTTGTATACACGGTTTTTAACTGCTAACAGGGAATTCTCGACTAATTTTGATACAAAAAGATGCGGGTACGACTCGCTACTAGGTTTAAGACCACTATTAATAATGAAACATTTCTCGAATCTTGAATAGAAGTCACTAGTATCTTCGTCGGGTTTCTGTTTACAGGCTGAGATTGCATCCCAGTCTTCCTTTCTAGTTGTCAATAATCTTGGCAGAACCTGTACTATCAGACCTGGTAATGCTTTAGTTTTCTCCCCAAGGCCTACCCCTGGGACCCGTTTGTTCTCTTCGTCTTCTATTTCTGTCCATACAATCTTTTTCTCCCCCACCTCCCATTCTTTTTCTTTTAGTTTCTCGTAGATGCCCGTGGGCAGCAGTACCTTTAACATTTTCGTGATATCTTCGTACGTATAATCCCCCATCAGTAACATGTCTTTAAGCTCTCTATGAAAACCTGCAGGGTCTTTATCATGGCACGGGACTAGTTTCTTCATTTCTAACAGTTCTAACTTAGTCAGAGGCGTGTGTACATACACTCGTTTCAAGTTATGATCGTCACCCATAACTGGATGCACTTCTCGTAAGGGGTTCTGACTTTCAATGCCATGCCGACGTTCCATATGATACATTTTTCTTTCTGGGGGCGGGGCGGGAACATATTCGGAGCTTATGAAAGTGTCATATCTATGGCGTTGTTCTAGAATTATTTGAATTAATTTGGTACTTAAACCTCTCCATCTGTCCATGAGTAGTTCTTCTAATGTTTCGTGTAAGGGACCTGGATCAGAATGTTGATTTCTGTATTTCGTGAGGAGGTGCTGAATCATGTATACACCTGCTAATTTCTGCTCGTCTGGGGAAAGGTTCAGGAATGTCTGTGCTACGGTGTCATCATTGTATATATCCGGATTGTCAGTCCATAATATGGCTGACCGGGCTAGTTCTTGTTCATCCATAGAATTGAGTACATGGTACCCTACTCGATCTCGAAGCCTTTTATCAGTCTCCTGGAACTGATGTTCAGCCGAATTTGGGTTTGTTAAGGCAGAGAAAAGAACTCTCTTGCTTTCTGGACGGATGCCTTTCCTAAGATAAGTTCCCTTACCTACATACGCTATAGTGTCTGTAGTCTTTTCTGGTTCTTCATGTTCTTCTTCCCCCTCGGAGGAAGCCTTTTCTTTCTCTTCTTTGTGTACGTCTATCACTGCTTTTCTTATTTTCTTGTACATACTGGCTATGCAAGTCCCCTTGTCGTGTTTTCCTTCAGATATATTTTGACCCCACCTGTTGAGTGCATCTAATTCACCCTGATCTGTCTCAGGCCTGTCTCGTTCTCTTATTAGGCAATTTATGAAAAAACGTAGTATCTGTCCTTGAACGTCAACTTCCTGATGCTCCATGGCATCCTTAATACTGTCGGGGTCTTTCCCAGTCTGAATAAACTGATATATTCTATCTAGGTGCTCTTTCATTCCTGGAAACATCAGCAGGAAATCAGTAGCAGATCGTAACCGTAGTGATGCCATTATCATTCTATCGTCTTTGCCGGGTACTGGATCATATCTGCAAACTGTAAGTTGTCCTTTGAATATATCGAGACGGGGTGATTTGAACGTGTAGGGACTCTGCAAGTCCCCGAGCTGTAACCTGCGCGTTAATGGCGGGGTCTGGAGACCCCCCATCGCACCTCCTGAGGCGGAAGCTTGGACATTATCTCTCTGTGGAGTCTGTATCTGTACTTGAATTTGTCCTTTAGTAGGGTCAGGTAAACGTGGCTTTGGTAGATTAACTTTAGGTATGGGAAGCGGTGGAGGGGGTGGAACAGGCGGAATCTGTTGTGGTACTGGCGGAATATGATCTTGGGGCGGGTTACCACCCCCGTCCCTGTCGTTAGGCAGGGCGCGGACAGGCAGATTGGTGTAAGCGGGTGCTACATCCTCTAGATAGGAATTCAGGAATATGTCTTTAGTAGTCCTGTGAGTTACTTTAGTTGGAACCAATGGTGACGGTAGATTTTTCGGTATTTCTGACATGGCCTCAGACGAACCCTCGGCCGCGAGATACATACCGTTTATGAGGTTATTTCGTGCACGGTCTATTTGCTCTGACTTTACTCGGATCCCCTCAGTAATTAATTCGTTTTCTTGGGCTTTCTCTGATTCTTTAAGTCTGTCCTCTCTACGTAGTTCTTTTTCAGCACGCTTACGTGATTCCTTACGCCAAAACTCTATGGCGTCTTTCTGAGATTGTCTGGCTTTCTTTTTCCATAATGCTTCCTCTACCTTCATGATGCACTCGGCATCCCATGTTCCAGTAACTGGCCATCTGTGTCTCTCGTCTAGATGCTTAGTATAATCGGCCCATAAATCTAGATACACTATGGCATCTATGCCATGCTTATGGTACATAAAGTTTCCAGGAGTATCCTTAGGGGGGATAGGAATTTCTTCCTCTAGCATCCCTTTCCTAGTTCCTATCTGCTTTAACTTGTTAAAAAACGGCATCTTGTTTATTCAGTACTGAACGCTCAATCCTTGCTACTTAATACTAGATACAGGTAGTTATACAAGAACACAATAATGCACATTAAAACAGTCACACTCATACCACGACATTAATCACATGAAGAAAAACATTTAAGAACACTTATTACTACCCCCTATATCAGATGTACTGCTAAACAGCACAGATGCACTGCTGAAAACAGTGCAAGAACTTGAATCATCGGATGTACTGCTAAACAGTACAGATACACTGCCTAAAAACAGTGCAGACCGGACTTGTGTACCCAAACCCATCTAGATACGTCCCAGCAATGGTACTCACCGGGAAGCACGGAAAACAGAAGGCCTCGGAAAACTCGACTGGACTGGACTGGACCGGACTCGACTCGACTCGACACGTGGATACTTCGGAAAACTGGTGGGCCTCTTGACACCTCGGACCTTGCTTCTTTCGGCTAGGCTCTGGTCGGGATCCTCCGCACTCCTCACCGCCTCGTCTGGGTACTGATCGCAATCTTCGTCACCTCCGTGGGCCAGAGGGAGATACAGGAAATCCTGCCGTTACGCGTAGTTTCCTTCTAACTGATGGCAGGGGACAGAGCTTGCAACGCACCAACCGGCGCGTGAGGTGGGGGAGGGGTCCCTATTCGGGCGCCAAAATGTCGTAAATATTTAATTTACCATCTTAATTTCTATGCAGGTAAGTACTTAATCAATAATAACTCAATCGGAAAGAAAGAAAACAGAGTCCGTGGTGTTAGAGTTCTTAGGGGTTTTATTCCTTAAAAAGGAATCGTTCCGGAATTGGATATCATGTTCCTGCAACCACACAGGGTTCAGGAAGGGATAGAGCAATGTTTTATTGACAATACATAGCTTATATACTTAATTTACATCATAGAAAGCAATATAATAGGCGTAACAGCTGAGAGTAGACAAGATAACAGCATCCACGTGTTACTAGTACGTAATCAGAAGGCGTGGACTAGGCGTAACTGGAGGTGTGTTCTAGAAACGTCACAGGTAGGTGTCACATGTGGGTGGCACTAAAAGAGAAATGTTGCAATGTCAGCAGAAATCAGAAGCTTGGATGCGCGCGCAGCTGCATGACGTGTGATTGGCGTGAAACTGGATGGTGCAGGGGGCTTGACATTTACACTGACGGAAAGAGACAGAAGTCTGGCATGTCAGATCAACTTGTGCTTCTATCATATCTGATATCTGATGTTTAGGAACTGAGCTATCTGGGCGGGAAGGTCTCTGGGGCAGAAGCTATTCTATACTGACTGTGAGTGCGTGTATAAGCGCCTGAGTGTCTGCATGAGAAGCGTGGGGGCATGGGCCTTCCATGGGAGCATGGTAACAGAGGCTATGAATTACTTGCACGGAGACAGGCCGGCCCTTTGGCTCTGCAGCTGGGGAATGTTTACTGAAACTAGTAGGCAGGAATGTATCTTCGAGGAGCGGAACAGATAACTCGAAGGTTGTAGTCAGTCTTGGCAGGCAGCAGGCTGAGCTGAGCGTGGTGGGCCGCGCTGAAAGTAAGGCAGAGTTCACGGGTACGGGGGCAGCCTGGGCAGCCTGGGCAGCCTGGGCTGAGGCTTTCAGAGTCAGAAGGAAGAAAAAGGCTCGATGGCAGAAATTCTGGGCCTACTTTGCCAGAGCAGAAAAAACATGTAGAGTACACTACAAAAAGACGTTGGCATAGCATACTTAGGAACGGACTATCCAACCCATTCAGGGTGGGTCTGAAAGAGGACATGTTAACGTTGGACGCAAATGTATTTGCGTCTTCATAGCTGGCACAGGAGGGAAGTTACATGCACTTTAACTTGTACATGGAGACGGTGGGGTACACGATAGGGAACATAACTTGACAAAAAATTTATATTTCCTCAAAGCTTATGTGTAACTGTGAAAATAAAAGATAACAACAACACTGAAATAAACAATTCGCTCTCAGCACATTTGTTTGCAAGGTTTATTGGGAACCAAACCAGAATGCAAAATATACATGCAAACGGAGACCTCAGCAAAGCTTACTGAGTGTCCAATTGGTATGACAGTGCAGAGACATTTTATAGGTACAAGCCCTACAGGATGGGCATCATAGCATACATAACCTGGATCAGACTATGTCCTGCTGGACCAATCAATGAAGGGCAATTGTGGTGTGATACCCTTTTAAGGCTCGAAATATGTCTATACCCTGGCGTTGCTGCCCATGTGCTATCTACAAAAGCAGATTTGGGCTTTCCCCTAAAGGCGAAATCTGTGCCTCTGGTATATGTGGACTTGGTGCGGACGTGACGGGCCGGGTCATGTCGACATGATTACCAAAATGTGAGGTTTTGCAATAGCAAGCTGGAAGCTGGCGTGTTTGTTCTCGGAAAGCCTTGCGTTGCTTTGCACGTTGCAGCTGACTGACACACAAAATTGAGCGTGCAACCATTTTGTGAATTCCTGCTGGTGTCAATTCTTTAGTAGCTCAAAGAACACTATAGGCATGGCAATATATGCATTTGGTATCTGTAACAACCGCATTTTTAGGACAGGCAGCTCACCAACCGTGGCTAACCCAGTCGTCACGTAACGACACTCTTCTCAGGCCACTATTTACAAGATATCTAGAATACTCACCTGAGAAAGTGAAAAGAAGCTATTTACAAGCCTATGTAGTCAAACATACTACTAACATCTAAGGAATTCCATATCTTATCCTATAGTTACCTCACTTTACGCTATATTTATAGTCCCGTAAGACTTTATCTTTATAATCTTTTACGTCACCTGACGATATCTTTTATCTTATCTTTATCTTTATCTTTTTCTTTAACGTCACCCGACGATATCTTTATAGTCTCACGACTGTCTGTACTATGTGGGGTAGTCCTGTCAACAATTTGGGCATTCCTGCTTAGGAGCCGATTTCCCTTCACCAGAGAGGAATCACCCATCTCTGTCAGCGAAAAGGGGCCGACCTTCCTCCACAGAAACTAAGGGCCAATTATATGTTCTGTCTTGCAACCATCCTTGATCCTGAGTAGTGTACCTAGTTATCAACAGTTACCCGCAAGTGGGGGTGTCTCCCAGCCCTCTATACATCAGCATCTGGTTAAAAAGGAACCCATTACTCTCTCTCAGAGACAATAAACAAACAGAATTTGACTGGGGTCTCTTTATTACAATGACAAGGATCTAAATGACTAATGCTCTATATAGCGCAATGATAGAATTCAATCATCAACACATACATTTATATAAAGAACTGAAAAGTAAAGTGAATAATCATGGCATACAAATAGATAGCTGAAAGAAAAGTGATTAATTGTGAACAGATATAATAGAATCATTTTAATAATACCTCACCCTATTAAGAAGGGTCCAACTCTCTGTCCCTCTCTGGTGGAATTAGGACTCTCTCCATCACCATGGCACCACCACCAACTGACCAACATCTGCTGTCTGTTCCTCTCTCTCTGGTGGAATCAGGAATCTCTCTCTCCTGCACCATCACCAACATGCTAACTTCACTCCACTGGTTCAACTGCTCCAAAAGCTCCAACTGGCAGCTCCAACTCTTCCATCTGACTGGCAACTGCTTCAATACATTCTGACAAACTGGCAGCTCCAGCTGACAGTTCCAACTCCAAAAATCATCTCTGACTGCTTCAACTCCAAAGACCAACTGACTGCTCTCTCCAGCTCAAAAAACCATCTGACTTCTACCATTCCAAGATCCATCTGCCAGCTCTGCCTCTCTGCACTTCGATAATATAGAGGGCTCTCTACTCATGGAAATTTCCAACAGAAACTACCTCCCACCGAATTCTTGTGCCAGCTCCAAGGCTCTCTGTGCAACCGCAGTGGCATGTTGCATGTCACGTCTAGACCCCAAGAGACAAACACATTTCTTCGATAAGAACCAGTCTCCGCTGGCTTTTCTCTAGCTCACAACAGGCTTAACTATAAACATTACCTTTACCCTGCAAGCGCCTCAGTCAGCAGAGGCAAGACAAAGATGGCTGCTCTCTAGTTTAGGCCTATAGGCCCGAAAAGAGGCAAAGAAGGCACAGAATCATGCCAAGGCCAATAGGCAAACCCTACAAATTGGCTGAAATAAAGGACTCATAGCAATATACTGAGATGGCAGTGGACTACTAGTCATCACTAATCCAAATAGGGCAAATTATCCTGTCGCTACAGTATCATAGAAATATCTGCTTCATTATTCCCAGATCTGATACCGAATCATATGCTATTCA
>NW_028251622.1:0-11245 GCF_964263255.1 Lissotriton vulgaris | reverse complement strand
AACCACTACCCAAAAATATTCAGTCAGGACTCAGACGCAAATATAGAGCACTCTGAGTATGATAGGAGGTAACCATCCCCTCCATAGGTGGCTTACCCTCTCCAGCTAACTTTTACTCACACTGGGGTATTAAACACCTTAGATATCTTCAAAATCAGGAAAAGCACCAGGGCCCGACGTATTCTTACAATAGTGCTTCAAGCAGCAAAAAATGTGGGAATATCTTTTCCTTTTGTTTGAATTGCTTGATATCATTTTTTGTCATTTATATTTGTTGGTGAATCTTATTTATGTGTTACATGTAATCTGAACATGTTTGGTTCGGATTCTTCCCTACATGTATGTATAATTATGTACGTATTTTGTGTACTTCTTTCAGCCCTGATGAAGTTCTCACGAGAACGAACAACGTTGGCTGAAAATCCCTGTCTTTCTGTGAACCGTTTCTTAATATCTTCAATAAAGAATTTTTGGAAATTTGCAGAGCAAATTCCTGGACATTACTTCTTCCTCCACACACCATTTAAAGACTATTCCATAATCTGGATAACAGTGGCACCATAAGGCAGCTGGTATATGGGTCTGTAGCGCGGATTCACTTTTGACAAAATAGGAAACTAGTATAGAGGTGCGGTTAGTGTAGTCCACCGTCTAATGTGTTTCCCTTTTTGCTGATATATCGGCACTGTCACTAATCAAATTGTGATTGTTATACCACTATTTTTGTATATGGTTTGGCCTCCCCCTGTAGCCCACTGTATATTGTGCTACTTACAACTGTATAATAGGGATCACTGACATAATATCTTCGACCACAATATCGAGTTGCCAAAATATTGGCGATATAATATCGACTACCATTATATCGACATCCAATACTTATTTAAGAACCTACAAAAATATCAACTACTAATTATCGAATATAATAATTATCGACAACAATAATATCGAAAGACAAAATATAGAATAAACAAATATCGTATATTAAAAAATCAAACAGTACACAACAAAAATATTGAAACAAAATGTATAGATTACACTAATATCGAAAATAATGGAATATCGACTCAATAAAATATAGCTAAAATGTTTTAAATACAATCCAACTATATATTTTAAATATATAATACACTCCACAATACATATAATACAAAGAATAAACATTTTTTACAACACATACAAGAAAATTAAAACTTTTTAACATTTATCATCCAAACATTGCAGTGTATTTATAAATAAACAGGATACTTTTAACAAATATGTGCAAATTATTATTACATGCATTTTAAAAATAAGAAAAACAAACCTGGTTTACTGCAAAAGTATTAAGTAAATAGCATTTCCAGAATACCAAACATAGCAATTAAATTAAAAAAAATTCAAAACAACCAATTAAAAGCTCCCATTCTTAAATCATCCAATCAAATGAAGTAACTAATCAAATACACACTATAAAAAGATCACTTTGCTACTGCTATTTCCTGCTTTTAACTCTAAAGAAAGAAGAAGGTGACACTCTGACCAACTGTTTCATGAGAAAACTACTTTTCCAGACAAGACTCCTACAGAAATAATTAAAGTAAGTTAAAATAATTTTTAAATAAAACTAAAGTAGTAGGCTAAAAGTGTAATTATATTTCAAAACAGTTTAATAAATAACATTTATTTTTTACCTTTTACAGTATTTAAACTTAAAATATATTTCTTTCCAACCTTTTCAAGCACTACATATAGAAACATGACTGAAGGTGCAGAGTTTGTTATGTCGCAGAAAAACAAGCTTTTACTATGTTATATGGGGTATGTTTATACCCAAGAAAAGCAGTCACGACGCAAAGTATTTTGGAAATGTAGCAAATACTACTCTAATAAATGTTATGGTACGGCTACAACTTAAGAAGCTAATGTACTTTCTACCAAAGTACACAATAGCCCCCCTAATATAACTGACATTGAGGTCAGGGATGGCCTTGAAAGCATAAAAGATGAAAGTACAGGGACTGACAAACCAACAACCCAAATACTAAAAGAGGAACTCTCAAAAGTTCCTCAACATGCTTCTGGGCAACTACCCTCAATTGACTCCCTAAAACGCACAATTGCAAGACAAAAAGAAGTCACAACAACTACTCAACCTAACCCTAAAACGTTAGAAGAAGTTGTTATTCCACCTGAACTGTGTATAACACATAATAAGGAACCATTCTTACTATTTGACAACAAATGCCCTACCAACAGAATTATAATGTTTGGTACTGCTAACAATCTAAGAAGATTACAAGAGTGCCAAAATTGGATGATGGATGGGACTTTTAAAACATGTCCTAAATCATTTTACCAACTCTACAGCATACATGAATTGTACCATCATTCTAACATCCCTTTTATTTACTGCTTGTTGCCCAACAAACAACAAAATACTTACACAGAAGTCCTAAACACAATAAAATAGGAAACAAATAATTATTTTCCACAGAAAATAGTTATTGATTTCGAACTAGCTATGATCAATAGTATATTAAAAACGTTTCCACACACAGCAATACAAGGTTGCTATTATCATTTTAATCAAAGCATTCGGAGACATCTCCAAAAATCTACCTTAAGCATACAATATGCTACAGACAGCACCTTTGCATACCAAATTAAAAAATTAATAGCCCTATCATATGTCCTTGTTACAGACATAGCAGAACATTTTAACATCCTAATTGATAGCCCATATTACAAAAAATATGAGGAAACACTAGCACCACTCCTAGACTACTTCGAGTATACATGGGTGGGAAGGCTACATAGATCGGGACACAGACGCCAACCTAAATTTCACATAGCATGGTGGAATGTATATTTAAGTACACTGAATCAAGAAGCTAAAACTAACAACAGTGTAGAAGGATTGCACAATGCATTTCAAGCTACCACTAGCAGAGGAAAACCCACTGTTGAAAAACTAATAGAAGCTTTACAAAAAGATCAGAGCTACCAAGAGCTATGTATACAACATTCAGTAACCCAAATCGGACCAAAACTAACTAAACAAACAAAACAATTGTTTAGACTACTCCAAAGCCGAGTCACCCTATATCCTTCTACAAGAGGTCTAGACTATCTATCCTTAATAGCCAAAAGCCTACTGTGAATGATCTACAAACAAATAACAATACTCTCATTTATTTAATAAAATTGTGATAAGTAGCATAAAAATGTTATATCATAATAAATATTCCATAATTGTCGAACATATTTATGTACAAAAAAAAGAATTGTAGACAATTAAGCAATATTTGATATTATATAAAATATAACAATAATAATAAAAATCACATGTCCCACCCAAATCAAAATAAAATTAAATAACTTACAATTCATGTTGCAGAAGAATACATAATCCAACCACTTGCAATCCGTGTACTCCACTGTTAATCCATTACAAATCCAATTTGTGAACCCTCAAAAACCCGAAAACAAGTAAAATAGGAAAAAGCACTCCAGGAAATCCCGAAAAAAAAAGGATGGTAACTTTATTAATTAAAGTAACATACACACACTTTTGTTTAAAAAACAAATGCATGGTCTTCTCCCAATCCAAATCAATACCCTCCAAAAACCAAAAAATTGTCAAAAAGAGTAAAAATCGCTCCATGAAAGTACGAGAAAAGGAGAGAGAGTATAAAAACAATACTTTACTAAAATAATACAATCTCTTCTCCCAAAAAAAACGCATCCTTAGCCGGAACGAAATGGCAAAATCCCGGAACTTGTAAAAATATTGAAAACAAAACCACCCACACAAAGCCCCCAAACATTCCAAAATATACATAAACATTACTGAAAAACATTAAAATACACATATTTTTACATCAAGCTCAGAAAATACACTAGTCCTCAGACACTCACGACACCTCCGTAAAAGCCAAGTAACACCTAAAACATACCAAAGCCACAACTAAACACACACAGTAACACAACACACCTCCAAAATACACTCAAACACTACTAATCTATAACATATATTAGTAAAAATTCACCTTACCTTTCGCAACGCGACGCAGCATCCAACCGCGAGCTTCTCCAGTGCTGAAAGAAGCAAAATAACCTCACGCGGTTAAAAAATAGTCCCATTTAAACACTAATTGAAACTTAAACATATTAAATACAATGTTCTAAGTAAAAACAAAATATAGTACTAGACTTATAATGTTATACATTTTGTTCTACCACTTATAAAAATAATCTTACAATAAATCTCCTTAGCAAATTATTAGTAAATATTAATAACGTAATAATAATTATTATTAATACTTAATTTATTATATTTTCATTGTAATAATTACATATAACGAATAAAACTTCAGTTTATATATTATTTACATTGATGTTTTTATTTTTAAACTTACTATACAAATATGTAACATTTGAAAATTAATAATAATAATAAATAATAAATAATATTTATTCTCATTATTGATCCTAATTATGTATATATATTGTAAATAAATACAAATCCAAATTTACACTTAAATGATTATGTTCAAAATATGTTTATGTTATTTGTTAAAATATTTAATAATTAATTTACATGTTAAAATTAATAATAATTATTATTAATATATATTAATTATTATTATTAATAATTGTATGTATGTATGTAAATAATTTAACAATACATATCAAACATTGTATGCAACTGTATAAATGATTTACTATTTTATATTGTACTAATATTTTTTTTATTTAAACGCTTAGTATATACTTATTAATAATTACAAATATTAATTAATATTAACAACATTGTATTTAATATGTGTAAATGATATACAAAATATATTTAGAATGTAAATGTAGCAAATATATAATTACCTGTTTATTATTTTCTGTTCATATTCGAAATATTTAATTAATAAAATTAATATATTATATATTAACATTATTAATTAAATATTTAAAAATAATTTAAGAAAAACGGATATTAAAAAAGAATAAACAGTTAAAAACTGTTGACAAACTTTATAACAATTCTGAAACAACACTGTATATAATTTTTCAAGAAAACTGTTAAAAAGATTTTTTTTAGAAATGTAAAACATTTATGAACATAAATATGTGTAATGTAATACATTCAATGTACCTAATTGTTTATAAAAATGCATACATAATTTTTATACTGTACTATACATATTATAAATACAATCTGTCAATAAAAATTTTCAAAAACTGCATGTCTACTTATTTTACAAGTAAGAATAAAATGTTATATTTAAATTGTGATTATTATAATAATAGTTATATATTTACATCTACCTTTTTCCATTAGTAATATTATTCTACAATTATAATACTACATCATATATTTTTACATTACTTTTCTGATTTAATTTCCTAACATATATAACTTACTATTCCCACTCGATTCTAATAACAGTTAAGTAAGGTGCTGTACACTGACCCAATATAATTTACTATTCCAAATCCAGTCAGATAAAAGTCTGGGAAGGTGCTGGACAATGATCCTATTTAATTTACTATTACCACTCCAGTCAGATAAACGTCTGGAAAGTTGCTGGACAGTAGCTCAATTTAATTTACTATTTCAACTCCAATAAGATTAAACTCAGGGAAGGTGCTGGACAGTGATCCAATATAATTTACAATTCCAACTCCAGTAGGTTGAAAAACAAGGAAGGTGCTGGACCCTAACAATATACAATTTACTATTCCAACTCCAGTCAAATGAAAAACAGGGAAGGTGGTGGACACTGACCATATACAATTTACTATTCCAACTCCAGTCAGCTGAAACTCAGGGAAGGTGCTGAACAGTGACCCTATATAATTTACTATTCCAACTCCAGTCAGATGAAATACAAGGAAGGTGCTGGACAGTGACCCAACATAATTTACTATTCCAACTCCATTCAGGTGAAAAACAGGGAAGGTGGTGGACACTGACCATATACAATGTACTATTCCAACTCCAGTCAGGTGAAGGTCAGGGAGGTTGCTGGACAGTGACCCAATATAATTTACTATTCGAACTCCAATCAGGTGAAAAACAGGGAAGGTGGTGGACACTGACCATATACAATTTACTATTCCAACTCCAGTCAGATGAAACTCAGGGAAGGTGCTGAACAGTGACCCTATATAATTTACTATTCCAACTCCAGTCAGATGAAATACAAGGAAGGTGCTGGACAGTGACCCAACATAATTTACTATTCCAACTCCATTCAGGTGAAAAACAGGGAAGATGGGGGACACTGACCATATACAATTTACTATTCCAACTCCAGTCAGGTGAAAGTCAGGGAGGTTGCTGGACAGTGACCCAATATAATTTACTATTCGAACTCCAATCAGGTGAAAAACAGGGAAGGTGGTGGACACTGACCATATACAATTTACTATTCCAACTCCAGTCAGATGAAACTCAGGGAAGGTGCTGGACAGTGACCCAATATAATTTACTATTCCAACTCCAGTCAGGTGTAAAACAGGGAAGGTGGTGGACACTGACCATATACAATTTACTATTCCAACTCCTATAAGATTAAACTCAGGGAAGGTGCTGGACAGTGACCCAATATAATTTACTATTCCAACTCCATTCAGGTGAAAAACAGGGAAGGTGCTGGACACTAACCATATACGATTTACTATTCCAACTCCAGTCAGGTGAAAAACAGGGAAGGTGGTGGACACTGACCATATACAATTTACTATTCTAACTCCAGTCAGGTGAAACTCAGGGAAGGTGCTGGACAGTGACCCACTATAATTTACTATTCCAACTCCAGTCAGGTGAAAAACAAGGAAGGTGGTGGACACTGACCATATTCAATTTACTATTCCAACTCCAGTCAGATGAAACTCAGGGAATGTGCCGGACAGTGACCCAATATAATTTACTATTCCAACTCCAGTCAGGTGAAAAACAGGGAAGGTGGTGGACACTGACCATATATAATTTACTATTCCAACTCCAGTCAGATGAAACTCAGGGAAGGTGCTGGACAATGACCCAATATAATTTACTATTCCAAATCCAGTTAGGTAAAAAACAGGGAAGGTGGTGGACACTAACCATATACAATTTACTATTCTAACTCCAGTCAGATGAAACTCAGGGAAGGTGCTGGACAGTGACCCAATATAATTTACTATTCCACCTCCAGTCAGGTGAAATACAGGGAGGTTGCTGGACACTAACCATATAAAATTTACTATTCCAACTCCAGTCAGGTGAAATACAGGGAAGGTGGTGTACACTGACCATATACAATTTACTATTCCAACTCCAGTCAGGTGAAACTCAGGGAAGGTGCTGGACATTGACCAAATATAATTTAGTATTCCAACTCCAGTCAAGTGAAAAACAGGGAATGTGCAGGACACTGACCATATACAATTTACTATTCCAACTCCAGTCAGATGAAACTCAGGAAGGTGCTGGACAGTGACCCAATATAATTCACTATTCCAACTACAGTCATTTGAAAAACAGGGAAGGTGGTGGACACTGACCATATACAATTTACTATTCCAACTCCAATAAGATTAAACTCAGGGAAGGTGCTGGACAGTGACCCAATATAGTTTACTATTCCAACTCCATTCAAGTGAAAAACAGGGAAGGTGCTGGACACTAACCATATACAATTTACTATTCCAACTCCAGTCAGGTGAAAAACAGGGAAGGTGGTGGACACTGACCATATACAATTTACTATTCCAACTCCAGTCAGATGAAACTCAGGGAAGGTGCTGGACAGTGACCCAATATAATTTACTATTCCAACTCCAGTCAGGTGAAAAACAGGGAAGGTGGTGGACACTGACCATATACAATTTACTATTCCCACTCCAATAAGATTAAACTCAGGGAAGGTGCTGGACAGTGACCCAATATAATTTACTATTCCAACTCCATTCAAGTGAAAAACAGGGAAGGTGCTGGACACTAACCATATACAATTTACTATTCCAACTCCAGTCAGGTGAAAAACAGGGAAGGTGGTGGACACTGACCATATACAATTTACTATTCCAACTCCAGTCAGGTGAAACTCAGGGAAGGTGCTGGACAGTGACCCACTATAATTTACTATTCCAACTCCAGTCAGGTGAAAAACAAGGAAGGTGGTGGACACTGACCATATTCAATTTACTATTCCAACTCCAGTCAGATGAAACTCAGGGAATGTGCCGGACAGTGACCCAATATAATTTACTATTTCAACTCCAGTCAGGTGAAAAACAGGGAAGGTGGTGGACACTGACCATATATAATTTACTATTCCAACTCCAGTCAGATGAAACTCAGGGAAGGTGCTGGACAATGACCCAATATAATTCACTATTCCAAATCCAGTTAGGTAAAAAACAGGGAAGGTAGTGGACACTAACCATATACAATTTACTATTCCAACTCCAGTCAGATGAAACTCAGGGAAGGTGCTGGACAGTGACCCAATATAATTTACTATTCCAACTCCAGTCAGATGAAACTCAGGGAAGGTGCTGGACAGTGACCCAATATAATTTACTATTCCAACTCCAGTCAGGTGAAAAACAGGGAAGGTGCCGGACACTAACCATATACAATTTACTATTCCCACTCCAGTCAGGTGAAATACAGGGAAGGTGGTGTACACTGACCATATACAATTTACTATTCCAACTCCAGTCAGGTGAAACTCAGGGAAGGTGCTGGACATTGACCAAATATAATTTAGTATTCCAACTCTAGTCAAGTGAAAAACAGGGAATGTGCTGGACATTGACCATATACAATTTACTATTCCAACTCCAGTCAGATGAAACTCAGGAAGGTGCTTGACAGCGACCCAATATAAATCACTATTCCAACTACAGTCAGTTGAAAAAACAGGGAAGGTGCTGGACACTAACCATATACAATTTACTATTCCAACTCCAGTTAAGTGTAAAACAGGGAAGGTGGTGGACACTGACCATATACAATTTACTATTCCAACTCCAGTCAGATGAAATACAAGGAAGGTGCTGGACAGTGACCCAATATAATTTACTATTCCAACTCCATTCAGGTGAAAAACAGGGAAGGTGGTGGACACTGACCATATACATATTACTATTCCAACTCCAGTCAGGTGAAAGTCAGGGAAGTTGCTGGACAGTGATCCAATATAATTTACTATTCCAACTCCAGTCAGGTGAAATACAGGGAAGGTGTTGTACACTGACCATATACAATTTACTATTCCAACTCCAGTCTGGTGAAACTCAGGGAAGGTGCTGGACAGTGACCCAATATAATTTACTATTCCAACTCCAGTCAGATGAAATACAAGGAAGGTGCTGGACAGTGACCCAACATAATTTACTATTCCAACTCCATTCAGGTGAAAAACAGGGAAGGTGGTGGACACTGACCATATACAATGTACTATTCCAACTCCAGTCAGGTGAAAGTCAGGGAGGTTGCTGGACAGTGACCCAATATAATTTACTATTCGAACTCCAATCAGGTGAAAAACAGGGAATGTGCTGGACACTGACCATATACAATTTACTATTCCAACTCCAGTCAGATGAAACTCTGGGAAGGTGCTGGACAGTGACCCAATATAATTCACTATTCCAACTACAGTCAGTTTAAAAACAGGGAAGGTGCTGGACACTAACCATATACAATTTACTATTCCAACTCCAGTTAAGTGTAAAATAGGGAAGGTGGTGGCACTGATTATATACAATTTACTATTCCAACTCCAGTCAAATGAAATACAAGGAAGGTGCTGGACAGTGACCCAATATAATTTACTATTCCAACTCCATTCAGGTGAAAAACAGGGAAGGTGGTGGACACTGACCATATACATATTACTATTCCAACTCCAGTCAGGTGAAAGTCAGGGAAGTTGCTGGACAGTGACCCAATATAATTTACTATTCCAACTCCAATCAGGTGAAAAACAGGGAAGGTGGTTGACAGTGACCATATACAATTTACTATTCTAACTCCAGTAAGAATAAATTCAAAGAAGGTGCTGGATAATAATCATATGTATTTAAATAATCCTAATACCATAATTTTTAATTAAAAATAAAGTACTTACGTCTCACTCTATATCTCATAACCCATATTAAACAAACCTCACATTGATATCATATAACGTTATTATAAAATTTTGTTAAATATTTTAACATTCCCAAATATTTTTCAATATTATTATTAATTACTAAAATAAATTTGCATTTTTGAAAATATATTTTAAAATGTTTAAATATTTTTTCAAATTCCTAAAAAAATCTAACATAAAAAATAAATAAATAAATAATGTATTACATTTTAAATTCTTTATAACAATTTAATTATTTTTTTCTATATTTGAAATTTTTAAAATTCTCACAAAATTTTATTGATTTTAGTGTAAAATATATATTCTAAAGATCAATAATCACCATTAAACACAATTAACCACATATATATATATATTTTTTTTTTTAAAAAATCTAAATTTAAAATTAAAATTTTAGTTTTGCATATAATTAAAAAAAATGTTTTTTATATAATATCAAATAAATATATACATAGTTTTAAATGATCCCCACCCTTATCCCCGATTAACCCAACATCTTGCTCCTAAAATAACATAATAAAATATTAAAAATTATTTATATTTTTAAAAAAAACTTTTTGTAAAACACTCCCCACCCTTAACCACTAATAACCCAACATCCCACTCCTAAAATTTTAAATACTTTTAGAAAATTGTTAAAAAAATAAAAAAAATCTTTCATTTTCTAAAAATGTTACTTCTTTTTTAAATGAATAATTATTATTTTAAAACACTTCCCACCCAACATCCCTTCACTAAAAATAAACATAAAATACAAAAGAAAATAATTATTACTTTTAAAATATTAGAAATTTTTTACTCATTCTACAATATTGACTTTTTTTATATTATTAACATTATATATTTTTTACTGTCTATATTTTTTTTCGATATTATTTACATTCCATATATATTATTTCGATATTTTTCACTACTCTAACAATTCGATATTAATACTACACAATATTTTTGATTCAATATTTCGTACTTCGATATTTACTTAATGAAAACTATAACGATATTTTTAACATCGATATTATTTCATTCGATATTTCTCTACCCTCAATATTTTTGACTCGATATTTAGTCCATTCGATATTTTGAAGTCGATATTATGCCCAGTTACCGCATAATAGAGA
>NW_028251621.1:0-11179 GCF_964263255.1 Lissotriton vulgaris | reverse complement strand
ACGGAGTTGAGGCCCGCAAAGGTCAGGTCAGGTACACCGGGGTAGGCGTAGTTAGAAGCACCAGTTGAGGTCGTTAGCCAATGTATATATGAATGTATATATTGTATATATTTTATTCATTTTAACTATCCTATGGCTAAGAAACCATATCAATGCTTTTACAGTATTATTTCATAATACTCCTTTTACTGTACGTACTTTACTTCACAATAAGTATTACAATTGTGGAAATCCATTTCTCTTGCATGAGAAGGAAGACTGTTCAGTAAATCATACCCTTTATTGAAAACGCCCGTCTCTCTCTTTTCTGCACTCTGGTAAAACTAAGAACGCACGTCTGACTGAGTGAAATAGCTGTCTATTGTTTCACACGACTCTAGAGATTGACTCTTATTCTGGGGAGCAAAGTTGTCATGTTTATGCGGTTGTCGGAAGCTGAATTCCTTCTTGTCTGAGCCAGGGAAGCGGATCACTTCCTATTCAGTCAAGAAATTTACCAGTGACCTCTGAGCTAGCTGGCGCAAACCTAAATTAGGTCTAACATAGTCAGTAGAGACCTAGAAGACCTCAGTCCTACGTCTACACTGCTGTTTATGTTATTCCAATGCGCAGGGCCTATAGGGAAAATAGGAACTACACTTTATTGCGCCCAACGTTTGGTAAGGCGATAAAACTAACGCAAGACGTTAGAGTAACTCAATCGTGCTTTTTCACACAGACCCTTTCTCCCGTAAATACTCCAATAGACGTCTGGAGTGGGTGTAGGGTTAAAATCTGCCGGAACTTAGTAGGAAGAGATTCCTATGTAGAGTTTTTGGTTTAGTCAACGTTGAAGGATACAGTGTTCCAAAATATTGTGCACCTATTCTTTTGTTTCCTTGAAACCTGATCTGCAAAACCTTTCTGACAGTAAAATGCCAGACAGTGATGAGGGTAGGGATGCTGCTATATTAGCAAATCAACTCCTAGAGGATGACACGAGTCTCCTACAGAAAGACCGGAATGCTATCCTCATTCCGGTCAACATAAGAAAAACTATAACTTTAAAACTTATAGAAAACGGACTGACATCACGAGGTGGTACAGTCATTTTCGTGATAGAGGCACACGAGTATCGGCAGACAGAGGTATTCTATTCATGGATAAACTTTCCAGCGGCAAACTACCCCTATTGAGAAACACAGAATTCTGACTATCTGCCTTCCAATGGGGGTCGCACCACATGTGGAGGACTGTGACACTTGGGGCACAGTCTTTGCTTCCATTTACACAAAAACACATGGTGTTCCGTCCATGGCGGTAATACCAGGTGTGCTAAAACAAATTCAGAATGAATACGGTCCAGAACCTGCTTTAACTCTTGGTATGAAATTACTGAAAGATTTCAAGCAGGTCTCGGCTATATTATTAGCCAACATAAAAGGAGAAGTATCATCTGTGGCGATCCGCCAAAAATTGAAAGAAACAGATTTAACAGATCAACCAATTGAACTTGCCAGAATCATAGAAAAATGCTATGAAGAATTAGGTAGAGATAGTTTGGGTGGGAAACCAGTAAAACCCCAACTACTTGAAAATCCTGAAAAATTATTTATTAAAAATAATCTAAACACTCCTAAAAAGAGCTGGGATGGAAATAAACAATCCACTTCCAAAGAAAAAGTTTTCCAGTCCAGAGGAAGGTCTCCTCGGCGGAGAGAAAGAACTCCGAATCGAGAACACCAGTCTCCCCAAAGGGAGCCCTCTGAAAAAAGATATAACCTCAGAAATAGGGATAACTTGAAAAAGGCTGATAGATATCAAAGTATTGATACACGTCCCTCTCGATCTTTTTCGCAGAAATCGGAAAGAAGAGGACGGTCAGAACCAAGGGAAGAGCACACCAAGTCCAAAGACAAGGAACCTGCTCAAAGTAAAAAATTACAATTTCCAAGAAAGAAGGTAGCCAGTATTAGAGTAATCGAACATGCTGAGAATACTGAGGACACAGCTAAAAAACGGAGAAGGGGCACAGACAATGCTAGACAGCGCAGCAGAAATCAGCATAGCTCGCAAGATCCTGATGAATCATCTGGATACATTGGACACGAATGAATGCATTCAAGTAGAAACTGCAGATACCAGAGTTAGCGAACCTCATAAAATATACAAAATAACATTGCGTATAGAGGGAGATAAGACTAGGAAAATAAGGGGTCGGTTTTAGGATAAACTCTCAAAGGGCTATGACATCCTGTTAGCCAAGAAAGATTGGCCCCCAGAGTTTGTCAGGGAGTGCCCTCATGGCGAAGAAATGATTATGCCTGCCTTCACAAATCATATTCCTATTCACACTAAATATATATATGCAAGGAAATGGGCAGTAGCTCAAGCACCTGCATTATATAAAAATCATGTAGGATGGGATGAGGACTTTCCTCCTCACAAAATCCAGTTAAAATGTCAACCAACTGCGCAAAGGCAGTACCCAATTAAGCAAGAAGCTAAGAAGCAAGTCAGGGAGATTTTAGATCAACTTGAATACCAAGGGGTGATTGAAACATGCACCTCTCAAATGAACAATCCATTGTTTCCTGTCTCCAAACCAGATGATTCGTATTGTCTAGTCTTGGACTACAGACACCTTAACTCATGTTGCAAAACATTTGCAGTACAAAATTCGCACAGTGCGGCACTAATGAATAACATAGTTCGCAAAAAATACAAAACAACATTAGACATCTCTAATGGGTTCTTTTGTCAAAATATTGCACCAGAAAGCAGGTACTTGACCGCTTTCTCAATAATGGGGTCACAGAAAAAAATCTGTAGACTCCCACAGGGATTCAAGAACAGCCCAGGATTATTCTCAGCTAGAGTAACAGAGTTACTACAAATGTATGATGATGAGGCATTATCTTATGTCGATGACATCTATCTCACAGACGACGACTTGGATACTCACTTGAAAAGAGTGAACACCATAATACTTGGGTTCACAGCAGAGGGTTACAAATTCAACTTTAAAAAGTCACGATTTGCCCATCTAACTGTCTTATTTTTAGGATACGAATTATCAAGTGAAGGCAGAAGCCTAGCAGATAACTTCTTAGAGAAGTGAGCTGTACTCCAAGCACCAAAAACGCTGAAGAACTTACAATCGATTCTAGGCTTCCTGAATTTCAGAAGAACTTATATTCTAAACTATGCAGAGAGGATTAAACCGCTCTACGAATTTATAAAACCTGATTTTAAACCAATCAACTGGACTCAAAAACACACAGAAATTTTGAGATCACTACAAACAGACATGTTAGCTAAAACAAAATTAGAAACACGTGATAATACACTCAACCTTGTAATCCGAGTCATCCCAGGAAGATGCGGATTCACGTACCTGACCTCTAATGAGGGAGAAACAGTACCAATAGCTTACAAATCACATTTGTACACACAAGCAGAAAAAACATTCAGTCTTACAGAAAACACTGTAAAGGCAGTTCAAACTGCTGTAGCAAGAGAACGAGCCCTAGCCCAAGGCAAATGAATAACTGTTTTCACAGCAGAATCAGCCTTCGAGGCGCTATTCAGCCCAGTAAATCTAAAAACAGTGGCACTAGATCCTAAATGGATACAGTGGGAAAATTATCTTGCTGCAGAAGACGTGACATACTATTTTGTCCCGAACATGAAAAAACGGAATGATTTAAAATATGAAAAAGAATATCCTCTGCCAATCAAAATTCTGCCTCTCCAACAGTACTCTTGTATAATCTATACAGACAGATTTGTACAGCATTACACTGTAGATGATAAATCCTACAATGTAGCCTGCACGATTGTTAAAGGTCGCTGGCTCTGCGGTAAATTCAGACCGAAAATAACAAAAACGGAATCACTGAGAAAATGTTCGGCTCAGGGAGCTGAAATCAAATCTTTAAAGATGGCGCTTGAAAATGCCGAACGTGAATTCCCGACACTAATCGTGTGCGATTCGCATTTTTGCGTCAATTCTTACAATAATGATTTGCAGAACTGGGTTCAAAATGATTACAAAGATGACACAGGTGCGACAATCAAGCATAAAATGCTTTGGAAACAAGTAGTTCTTTTACAGAAGGAGCTACAAAAGACTCACGTGATACACACGCTGAGTCATCAACATGATGGCGTTCACGTTGCAGGGAATTCATTGGCTGATACAGCCACAGCGGAAGCAACTAAACCGGCTTCCGTATCCACAAAAAAGCGTTCAGAAAAATACATAGACGGGGAAACCATGCTGGCGGTAAAAACGTCTTCAAAAGGCAACTGTGCAGCACTACCTGTGAACTATCCACTCAATTATACATACGTAATTGATGCAAACTCCGTTCCTTTTGCTCAAATCCCTGGAGTGGGGCATAGGGTAATTCAAAACACGATTCAGAGAATCTTTTTAATAGCAGACGCACACATGGGATTTGGTCCGAGGCACAAACAGATGAAGGAATCTCTGACAAAATTTCAATCAGAATACTGGTGGCCGAGGATGAGCCTGCAACATTATAAATTTGCGAAGAGCTGTCCAGACTGCAACAGAGACCGCAGTAACGAGCCAACTGGAGTAATGCCATGGCCATTTCTGTAGGTAGCATAAGGCTATCTATACATAAAATCCAGCGTCCTATTAATTTTTTTAAGACTATATTCACTTAAAAATATGGCCCCAGCGCTCGGCTGACGCTAGAACTGTTATAAAAGATTTTCGAGTCTTTATCGGCACATACGCAATTGCCATGCTTCATTCTGACCAGGGTCCTGCTTTTAGCTCTCGAGCTTATAAGGAGGCCATGACCAGCATGGGCATTGTGTTGCGGTTCTCTTGTCCCTTCCATCCTGAGGGAAACAGGGTTGTGGAAAGAAAAAACCGAGACATAAAGCAATCTATAACGGCAAAGGTATTAGGTTCGGGTGATGGGTGGGTTCCAGCATTTAACAAGTGTCCAACGTAGTCTTAATAACTTGCCAAGAAATTCTCTAAAAGGTTTCAGCCCATACGAAAGATTGTTCGGAACTAGAATGTATGTTCAGGACTTAGATAGTCATGCTTCAGTGGTAGAAGATAAGAAAAAATGCTTTGACATCAAAGATCGTTTGGCTGTTTTACAGGACTTAAATGAAACAAGAAAAGCCCTGAGCAACATAAAGTTAAAACAACAGCCAACAATCACTGAAGACACACCACCTGTCCCAGCAAGACCTGTCTGGATTCCAAAGATTGGGGATCTGGTCAGAGAAAAAATAGCGGTGAAGAAGGAATTTGGGCCTCCTTACAGAAAAGCAGTACCTGTCTTAGCAATCAACGGAACAAGATCAGTTGTACTACCGCCCCTTGCTGGTAAAAAGGAGAACCGAGTTGTATCAATCGACCTGGTAAAACCACAATCATGTGGCCAATAATAAATAGTAGGCCCAGTGGACTCCCAAATAATAACAGAATACCCAAATTTGCTAGTATCCAAGAGGTTCAAACTGAAAGACTAATCACATTTGATAAACCTGCAGTGAATAAAGAAGGACTATGCAGAAATAACATGGAACTTGTGCCTCTTGAAACCCAAATTGAAACAGTTTGTCATGAAACACCAGTCTACAATGATGTAGCATCAGAATGTGCAAATGAAAGGCAAATTGAAAAAACAATTCCAACAATTGACAGAACTACATCTGGCTACTTCATCAATTTTGATAACTTTTCTGAAGATCAAAGCGACCCTGAAGTGACGCCAGCAACAAAGACTTTTAAAGACAAAGCAACAGAACGTTTGCTCCAACTAAAAGAAGCATATCTAAATGCACCGTTGATTGAACATTGGATTGTATCAGGGGTACTTATACTTCTACTATGCCTAATTTTAGGAAAATTTATTACAGTACAATGGACACAGCAAGTCAGAACATCAACTTAGTTCTGAAACCACACAAGTCATCTCACATCGAGAAAGGAGAACTATCATCAGTGAATGTCACAGCCATTCCAATACCCGGCGGGGTAGTTTAGGACATCATAACAGATTATGAAATATATGGACCGGTCGAACTCTTGAAATATCCTCATCAGTTTAAGGTTTCATTAAGTGACTTTGTAAAACCAAGTACATTCTCTGATAATTGGGACTTTGAAAGCATAAATAATATGATGTTGGATTTAGTTTTGTCAGCAAAATTTACAGAACATGATTATTTGCAAGGTTCATCTAATTATGAACAGATGTATTGTTTTACCCATTATGCAGACCACTATTTGCATAAATCAGCTCAACCTAGAAATGTTTTTAAATATAACCAATGGGAACATTGTGCTACTCCACCTAAAAGTAGTTCAAAAACATTCTATGAGAAATTCCAATACTTCTCAGGGTTTAACACAAGTGATGCAGAAACATTTTATTATAAACTGTTAGATAAAACAGGGACAAAAACCATGCTGACAAATACTAAATTGATATATTCAGAAGCATTTTATGAAAAAATTATTACATTTGGTTTTGATTTCTGGAAAAACAACATTGAAACAAAAACCATCTGGGGTACAAAAGATTGGCAGGTACAAGGCCTAGAAGCATTATTTCGAGCCTGCATGATCCCAGAACAAATAATGTTCTTGAATGACACAATTCAACAAACGACCTGTCTTGGCCTAGCCAAGATTAAAGACCTTAACAAACCGTCTATTCCAAAGCCAATACCTGATAATGCAACCACAGATATTGAGGTAGACGTATCCCAAGTTTTACATGAAAACAGAACACATCCTGATTGGAAAAAGTGGCTAATCTGGCCTACAGACACAAATAACTGTCAAGACAGATTCCTGAACAAAATACAGGGGTTAAAAATGACCAGACCAGACCCTAGATACTCCCAGAGACAACATCCAGGGATAGTAACAACATACAGTGTAGGGAAACTATGCCTTGAATGGCTACAAACATCCAGACTGGCAGAAATTAAGCAACACTTATCTTTACTTAAAGATGGTGCTGACATGCGCAATTTCATAATGGGACCACGCAAACAGCGTCAAAAACGTTTCATAGCGGCCAGTATATACGCTGCTTACAACGAGGCATGGAAAGTGACTCAAATTGAGACAGCAGAGAAAATACGAGAAATTGATCATAATAATTTGGAAAAATCATTTTCTGTTGTGGACAATGGGTTAATGACTCTGTCCTCCAGAATATATTCACTGGACAGTATTGTATCATCTGCTATAGATATAATAGACCAGGACTTGCTAATGTTACAACATGGCCAGACCCAATTCCGTTCTATTGTACAGCTAGGCTGGACGTTGCAAAACCTGCGTTCAGGCTATGTGCCATGGCGTTTAATCAACACAACGTCATTGTTTTCTATCTTTACCCTTACTGATAAACAAACCAGTTTGGCACAGAAAGGAGCAGACTATACAATCCTGAGCATTGAAAAACTTGAGAGATTACCATTGACAATGTCAGAAAGACCTGTCATTGAATGGATAATACACGGAATAATCACAATTCCGATAACAACTTTCCAATTTAAAAATTGCCAAGAGTATATACCAGCAGGCCAGTATGAAAGGTTGGGTAAAGGATACATTAAGTCATCATGGAAATTACCTTATACACACACATGTTATAGTGACAATAACAAAAATGTATTTCTTAGTGGTAATGAGTGTAAACAATCACTAAGCGGTATACTTTTGTGCCAAGGTATTAACTTGCATGGGGCCTGTGAGGGGACTTCAAATAACCTTTCATGCCACCAGCACGGCACACCTGCAACACAGATAGAGCCATTTTTTAGACAACTTTCTAACGGGAGTTACGTTCTAATAACGGACCACAGCTGTTGTGGCTTGGTGCCAGGGAAAGCATATCTCTTAAGCAACAGTTCCATGGTCACTTGCTGTATGCAAGCATTGTATCCAAATGGCCCTGGAGACTCAGAGGCTCCGATTTGGCCTCCGTTGAATATCTCTTCTATACGAATTAATACTTTAAGCAGAATGAAGTCTGTGCTTCTACAGACAACAGTGCCCATCACGTCATCAAAAGAGACGTATGATCTCCAAGTTGCAAGGACAACTGCAGAGATACATACACTTTTATCAACAAATTACCCCGTGCATTTCGTAGAAATGTGTTAAGCCAAATCCTAAATATGTCGAATGCCAGTGGTATCTCGTATGTATTTAAGACAATTTTTTCAGGACCCTTCGAAGCAGTCCTGGGCATCTTTCCCAATTTTGTCCATTCGGTCATTCGGTCTTTGGCGGCCTACCACTACTTTTGGGAATCGTAGCAGGGATTTTATTTTTGACCCTTCTGCTCCGATATGGCAAGCCAAAACGCAGACACGACTCCAGCAAGGATGGAAGAAACGATCCTAGCAATACGCTACCGGGACCGCATAACTAAAGTCTTTGTACTAGCCCGGCTAAGAGATCTGAATATGACCTGGTTTCTTTCATTCAGACCTATATGGCAGACCTGCATCTTACCTGTGCTTCGATGTATGCTATGCGGAGAGGAATGCGTGTTAGACACCTGTCTTGCACTACAATCAGCGGTACCAATGGATATCGATACTTTGCTAAGTCCTGTAACGGCTCATGCATCCTGTTGTCCCCAGCGGTTACCAATCCGGATGACGGCATTCGTTGAGACTTCTGTGCTACGATTAGGTGGTGACAGTGAAGCAAGAAATGAAAGCAACATCACCCAGGTACGACCCTCTGTGAGCATTGCTGATCCTGAAATCGATGATAGCAATCATTCTCATGACTGCCAGGTTACAGCATTATCAAACTTAGTGGAACTGTCACCTGAATATGAAGACCAATTTTTTGCGAGTCTGTCTGAAATGATGTTCTCCCCTGAACAGAAACAATAACTTTTTTGAAAACAATCCGGCACACAGCGTTTCCATGAACTCTGAATTCGGCCTTCGGCTTTGATAAACAAGAGCCACTGAAAAACGTTTGGAACTATTTTTTTCCCCCGCTCATCATGAAATTATTTTTTCCAAAATTCCAAAATATTTACCTTTTTTCTGGCACACGTACTTTGCTTAAAGTAGAACTATTCATAAAGATCAGAGCTTCTATTTTTAGTAGATCTAGAGACAAAATATTACCTCAGCCTCTAGCACATTTTACAGCAACTGTATTTATATGTGATGAAATAGTCTCGCCCTTCTTTTCTGTATTGAGAGACATTTCATGTGTAATTTTTTCGCAAATCGTTCAACTGAATATATATGCAAATTTTTTGAATGATTACACTGCTTAAAAACGTACAGTACCTATTATCATTTTCATGTATTTCGTATACACCATTTCAAATGCAAAATGTATTTTGGGGTGGGTTGGAATACACATGCATCTTTATTGCTTAAGTTTTTAGTAATTGATGGACATAAAACCATGGAGTGGGTGATGTGTTTTATCTAGGAACCCGATCAATATTGTGACCTTATGCCCCTATATGGCTATAATCAATAAATATCCCCATAATGGCATAATAATCAGAGCCATATTTCAATAACTCGCCTCTGCAGTCCATGACACAGCAGAAGCTACTTCCTTAAGATTCCTAGAAAGCACACCGAGTTCTTTCTACACACCAAACCCCCAGCAACCTGGGAAAGCCCCACTTGCTTTGTTTTGATTTGTAATAGAACTCCTGCGAGCACTGTAAGAATGACCAGTTCTTAGTGACATCTTTATTGACGTCTTATGACAAAAACTTACGTCAAACTCGGCACCTTTCAGGTATAAATATACCAATGTTGCCCTAAGCAAACACACGGTGGTGGTGAATACAGGAGCAGAACAGCTGTCCCCTTGCAGAGAGCCCAGCAGACGCGAGACGCCCACGGGCGCTGCCCCTCCTCTTTGACGCGTTGAGAAAGACGCTGTCTTTTCTCCTGCCGAGAAAATCCAGCTCCGGCGTTTCCAGCCTACCCTTGGGGGTGACTGGGATATCGGGTCCTGAGAGGGAGATACCAGACCTCCTACATTCTATTTCAAAGGTACGGTGCTCACTAAACCCTTAGAGAGAATTCTTGGATCAAACTCTTGGCAAAACCAACTTAACTTAAACTGCTACTTACTTACTCCCTCCCACGTATTAGGCTTAGGTCAGGTACACCGGGGTAGGCGTAGTTAGAAGCACCAGTTGAGGTCGTTAGCCAATGTATATATAAATGTATATATTGTATATATTTTATTCATTTTAACTATCTTATGGCTAAGAAACCATATCAATGCTTTTACAGTATTATTTCATAATACTCCTTTTACTGTACGTACTTTACTTCACAATAAGTATTACAATTGTGGCAATCCATTTCTCTTGCATGAGAAGGAGGATGTTCAATAAATCATACCCTTTATTGAAAACGCCCGTCTCTCTCTTCTCTGCACTCTGGTGAAACTAAGAACGCACGTCTGACTGAGTGAAATAGCTGTCTATTCTTTCACACAACTCTAGAGATTGACTCTTATTCTGTGGAGCAAAGTTGTCATGTTTATGTGGTTGTCAGAAGCTGAATCCCTTCTTGTCTGAGCCAGGGAAGCTGATCACTTCCTATTCAGTCAAGAAAGATTCCAGTGACCTCTGAGCTAGCTGGCGCAAACCTAAATTAAGTCTAACATAGTCAGTAGAGACCTAGAAGACCTCAGTCCTACGTCTACACTGCTGTTTATGTTATTCCAATGCGCAGGGCCTGTAGGGAAAATAGGAACTACACTACAGCGGTGTTATAGAGGTTTTTCCTCCATGTAACTGCTGGTGGTAAGAAAAAGGCCCCCTCATGCCCCTTTGCATGGGGTACATGCAGGGGAGCACATGTTGGGCCCCTCTGTGGTTTTGCACCCCAGTTCCTATATGGAATGAAATGCACAACATGATGCATTCCTTCCTGTGCAGGAACGTGCACTGGTGGTCCCACAGCGGTGCTGTTTAAGACTCACAATGAGCCTTTAAACAGCACTGCCATGGGACCACCCACTGTCGGACCACAACATTACTTGTAATATGGTGGGCCAGCGGCAGTGTCTTTTGGCGGTGAAGGTGCGCTGCAGTGGCATGCTGACTGCTCCCACAACACCAAGAGTCGTAATCAGGCCCATAGTTTTTGCCTGTAACTTCTGTGATATACA
>NW_028251620.1:0-71405 GCF_964263255.1 Lissotriton vulgaris | reverse complement strand
TATATATTACCTACTGGCGGTCGCCAGTAGGTAGTTATAGTTAGGATTTTTTTCAATGTTAAATCTCAAAATTCTATTTGGAATAACTTTGGCGCCGGTTGACGAATCTGCCTGAAAATTTCCTGAAAATGGCCTCGTCAAGCTCCGGTCCTTCCCAGAAAGTTTGGGGGGGATTCGTCAAGCGGGGGCCGAGATAAAAGGGGGGTCCCAAAACGCGTTTTTCCCAAGTTAATTTCCATAGGGCGGTCGATTTTACTTTTAGCCCGAACGGCTGAATGGATTTCCACCAAACTTGGCAAAATTGTAGGGACTGGTAGCCTGATGTGCCTTTGCTATGTCTCAAGATATGTGCTCCAGTGGAATTTGAGTAATTTAGGTTAAAAAAAAAATATATATCTATAGCCGCGCCTCGGTGTGCGCACCGGCGAGCGCTCCGGTCGCGCCACGTGAGGTGCGCACGGAAAGCTGATTGGCTCTCGGGTGTCTGTAAACATTCGAAACAGTCCGGAGTGGCCGCCATCTTGTCTCTCGGTAAAATCGAGACACAAGAGGTGTCAAAAACAAAGGGGGGAATTGACCATAAGGGGGCAGGGTAGACCCCCCCTGACCCCCTAGGTTTCATGTGGGGGCCATAAAAGGGCCCCGCAGGGTCAAAAAAAATATATATTTTTTTTTTATCGCGGGCGGCGTGCCTGGTACGCGCACCGGGGAGCGCACCGGGGAGCGCACCAGGGAGAAAAGAGAATGGCAGAGTTTTAAAATTTAAGTCATTTTATATAAATGGGAGGTAGTTCTGAAAAGAACTGTTTTTTTATTCTTTTTGTTGTTTTATATTTTTTTCGGAGTTTTTAAACTTTTTTTGCTTTTTTTGGTTTTTCTGAACATTTTTTGTTTTTTTTGTATTTTTTAAGGAGAGAAACAAAAACCAAGCATTTCAAAAGGGCTCAACAGGAGAAAAAAAAAAGAGCAACAAATTAATATTTCCTTTGGCACTTGTGGTTTTCCCAAGCATGATTAATAAGAGTGATGCAATGCTCACCATAGCAAATCGTTTGACCACAAAATTTACAAACCATTTTTAAGTTTGAAAAGTTGGTTTGAATGATGGAGCTTGTCTCCCTAGCTTCTGGTCCTGATGGGGTGGAAACAGTAGTTTTGGAGGTGCTGGCAGAAGATTGGACAGAGTTTTTGGCCAGTTCCCTGACCTCTGCCCTAGAATAGTTGTTGGGATGTTTTCTAAGCATATGCCGAATCATTGTGTAGTTGCCGAAGGAATACTTCTTGTTGGGATTCCCCCTTGACATCTCCTGATGACAGATTAGGCAGGTTGCTTTAGGTGCATTCACTTTTTTTTGTCACTCGGGATAGAAAAAAATTGCCAAATGATGTGCTCTTTTGGCTTGTATGTTATGTTGTCCTCTCGGACAAATCTACTCTCCTCTTTGTCCTCATCCTCCTCCTGTTCTGGATTTCCACCACTGTGAAGTTGTGGAGGTCCTTGTGGTGGTGGTGGTGGTGGTGGTCCAGAAGATCCAGCAGCTGCAGCTAATGTAGCCATTTTCGATAGATAAAAGTAAAGGTCTTCCTCTCTCAAAGCAAAAAGGTAGAATAAGGAAAAAAGGTGGGGGCTTTCCTCATTTGGAAAAAAAAATATCCTGAACCAATCAGAAGTGTTAATTTTAGGTCACATGACCAGGGGTTTCATCATTATGAAACTAAAATTGTTATGAACCAATCAAAAGTGTTATTTTCAGGGCACATGACCCGACGCGCTTACGCTACGTGCCCCGGGGCGTGCCCGGGGGCGCGCCCCGGGTCGCGTAGCGTAAGCGCGTCGGTGCGCTTACGTTGTGCGTTTCACGCAAACGCGGCTACGCGATACGTCACGATCATGTTTTCGTTCGCGATAATGGTGCTTACGGGACGCTACCCGGTTCGCGCACCGGGGCGCTTCATATAATTACGCTTTCCGGGGCGGGCACCGGGAGCGCTCCCCCCCCCCCCCCAAAAAAAAATGACTAAATAAATAAAAAAAATGGGAAAAATTGTATGGACTGGAAGCCCTATTCTTAAGTGGTTTTTACGAAAATTAACTTTGAAAAAATATATATTGGGATACATTGGGCTATATATATGTTAGTGCCCAAACGTAGCCCAATGTAGCCAAATATAGCCCAATGTAGCCAAAAGATGGCCACCAGAGACAAAAAAAAAATTGCCCAAATATCAGCCAGATGAAGCATAACTGTAGCCCAATGACAGAATGTACCAGAGTGTTCTAAACAACTAGAGCGCTAACAGTATTACTTATAAAGTGAGACTTATAGTTAGGAATTAGCATTAAAAAAACCTATGAAATTCACTTAAAAAACCATAGGTTTCACACCAGTTATAGTTAGGAATTAGCATTTAAAAAACCTATGAAATTCACAGAAAAAACCATAGGTTTCACACCAGTTATAGTTAGGAATTAGCATTTAAAAAACCATTGAAATTCACTGAAAAAACCATAGGTTTCACACCAGTTATAGTTAGGAATTAGCATTTTAAAAACCTATTAAATTCACTGAAAAAACCATAGGTTTCACATCAGTTATAGTTAGCTGGAAATTTTCCTGACATAAAACCAATGAAATTCCCACGTTATAGTTAGTTGGACTCACTATAACTTGCGCGCCTGCAATGCACTGCTGATGACGTCACATATTACATCACTCATGACATGGTCAGTGACATCACTCATGACACCATCCTTGTGACAGACTGACAGACCTCCTTTCAGTGTAATGTAACCCTTGAAACACATATTCAAACAATAGAAACTAACATTTTCAAAAAAATGGAGATACCGATACCAGTTACAATAACCAATTCAGTAATTCCACCATCTATGTACACATCCACTCATACACCAACAGTTCTATATAGTCACTCATACATATTCTCACTTATCATATATAGTGATACACATATACATCCTGTTACACACCGACAGTCTTACAAAAGTTACTCACACACATACTCACACATGCAAATAAACTATTGAACATCCATTTATTTGCATATACAGCTATACATACATTAGCACATTACTTCTAAGGAAACTTACACATACTTAATCTCTTAAACAATCACTTATAGAAACACATACTTATTTAAACAGGAACTCTCTCAATCTCTCACTCTAACATATACTTACTTATATACATTAATGCTCATATATACAAGTTTAAAACATATGTAGTTACTCATAAAGACACTAGTGAGACAGGCATTCACTCACTAACACACACATATACACACTCATCCACCCATACAGTCCTGCACTTATGCTGTCTTCAAAACACATACAAACAGTGAGTCAGTCACCAACCCATGCAGCCACTTATACACAAAGTGAAACACTGATACATATATTACAATATTTAAAAATTACTCGTTAATATATGTATTCACTAAGATACACTTAATAAGGCAGTTAACCAATCAATTCTTTTTAAAGAAACATCCATTTACACACTTATTTAACCATTTATTCTTCCATCGTCCTTTACAAATACATATATAAAACATATTTATTTTTCAAAAAGACACACATTCACTGGATGGTGTCATCAGTGATGTCATGAGTGATGCCACTGACCATGTCATGAGTGATGTAATATGTGACGTCATCAGCAGTGCATTGCAGGCGCACAAGTTATAGTGAGTCCAACTAACTATAACGTGGGAATTTCATTGGTTTTATGTCAGTAAAATTTCCAGCTAACTATAACTGATGTGAAACCTATGATTTTTTCAGTGAATTTAATAGGTTTTTAAAATGCTAATTCCTAACTATAACTGGTGTGAAACCTATGGTTTTTTCAGTGAATTTCAATGGTTTTTTAAATGCTAATTCCTAACTATAACTGGTGTGAAACCTATGGTTTTTTCTGTGAATTTCATAGGTTTTTTAAATGCTAATTCCTAACTATAACTGGTGTGAAACCTATGTTTTTTTAAGTGAATATATATATATATATATATATATATATATATATATATTCAATGAAAAAACCATAGGTTATAGACCATATATAGTTAGGAATTCGCATTTACAAAACCTTATTTTACTCGCACAAAACCATTGAAATTCCATATATAGTTAGTTGCACTAACTATATATCGCGCACCCGCAATCCACTGCTGATGATGTCACATATTACATCATTCATGACATGGTCAGTGACATCACTGATGACATCACTGATGACATCTCAAATGACATCACTGATGACATCACTGATGACAACATCCAGTGACTGTATGTTTCTGTAAAGTTAAAATATGTCTTACATATTGAAGAATGAGTGGATGTATAAGTGTCTGGATGAAGGATTTAGTAGGTGCATGACTGACTGTATGAGTGAGTGATTAAATGTGTCTCACTGAGTGCATGGGTTAGTGACTAAACTGTCTTAATTTGTGCATCATTATGTCTGTTGTTCTGTAAACTGTTGCATGTGTTGATAAGTAGCTATATGAGTAACTATATGGGTTATTGATTGATTGCCCAAGTATTTGTATGGGAGACTGAGTGTGTGTGTGGGTGGCTGGGAGGTGTATGACTCTGTGCATAGATGTGTGAGCAGTTGATTCACTAGATGTATGGTTTCAAAAGTGCATGTGGAAACAGCTGTATGGGAGGTTGACTGTGTGCATGAGTGTATTGGTGAGTGAATGGATATCTCAGTGCTACATGTCAAAGTAAGTACATATGTAAAACACAGTACATGGGAGAGTTGACATATATAAATAACTGTGCATAAGAGCCAGTGAATGTGTGAGTGGCTGTATGGATCATTGTGAACTTGTATCAGGGATTGTATAAGAGAGTAAATATGTGTTAGTATATGTTTGAATAAGTAAAGTTTGTATAACTGTATAGTTGAGGAAATGGAGGTGTGATTGATTCTTTGCATGACTGACTAGGTGTGTGAGTAACTCCATGGATGAGTGACAGTCTGTGAGTGTCTGTTTACACTGATTGTATCTAAGGTTATATTAGAGTCTGAAGAGGTTCATCGTATTATCACATGAATGATATCATCAGTGATGTGATCAGTAATGTCAAATGAGATGTCATCAGTGATGTCATCAGTGATGTCATTTGAGATGTCATCAGTGATGTCATTTGAGATGTCATCAGTGATGTCATCAGTGATGTCATTTGAGATGTCATCAGTGATGTCATCAGTGATGTCACTGACCATGTCATGAATGATGTAATATGTGACATCATCAGCAGTGGATTGCGGGTGCGCGATATATAGTTAGTGCAACTAACTATATATGGAATTTCAATGGTTTTGTGCGAGTAAAATAAGGTTTTGTAAATGCGAATTCCTAACTATATATGGTCTATAACCTATGGTTTTTTCATTGAATTTCAATGGTTTTTTAAATGCAAATTTCTAACTATATATGGTCTATAACCTATGGTTTTTTCAGTGAATTTCATTGGTTTTTTAAAAGCTAACATCTGTAGCTGTAAAATGTATTATTCTTTAAATCCCAAAATATATATAGATATTTATTGATAATTTTTTTTAAATATTTTTTTCTTCGCTTCTAGTTCGCGAACCGGGAAGCTTTCCGTTAGCTCATCTTGATGCCGCGATCTAGTCCGCGAACCGGTCAACGTTACGTTAGCGGAACAGTGACGCGTCGCGGAAGCGCGACATATCACGTTATCGCGTAATGCGTCTAATGACGCGTCGCGTTAGCGCTCCCGGAAGTGCTCCGGACCGCGAACCGGAAGCGATCTGGGACGCGGCGCGCGCCGCGTAACGTAAGCGGAACAGGTCATGTGACTTGTTTATCAAACTTCTCATTGGTTCATTTCACTTTTGGTTTCCAAATGATGTATGACTAGGTCATGTGACCTAAAAATAACACTTTTCATTGGCTCAGAACTTTTGTTTTCCCCAAATCATGTAAACCCCTCCTTATTTCCTCACTCTGACTTTCATCTTGGTGAGAGAAAGACCATTTATCTGAAGATCCACAATGGCTTCCATTCTTGCTGCAGCTGGTGCACCCCCACCACCACCTCCACCTCCTCATAAGAAGACAGGACCACCTAGTCAAATTCTGACTAACAGAGAGGAGGAAGATGAGGAAGAAGAAGAAGAGGAGAGAGAGGAACAACAATTTCTTGATGAGTTGCCCCGGGTTTCTAAACGAAAATCCAGTTTTATCTGGCAGTTTTTCACCATCCCTCCTGGAACAAAGAAAGTGAATGCAAAATATGCCACCTGCCTCATCTGTGACTACAGATTGTCGAGAGGCACAGAAAAGAAGTACAGTATGGGGAACTATACAATGCATCGTCACATGAGCAGGTGGCATCCCAATAACTACAGCCGGGCTGAATTAAGGGATCTTGTAGACAATCCGACGGCAACTCCTGTGGCAAGATCTACATCCACATTGTCTTTGACGGGAAGAGAGGCACAAGAGACTGTGCCCAACATCCAACCTAACTTCCAGCACATAAAGTTATCTTGTGTTTACTGTGGTGAAATGCTATCATATGGCAACATGAGTGTCAACCTCATGAACATTGCATATGAAAATCATAAATGCCCTAATGCACCCAAAAAGTAATTTTCTTTTTTTTGCTCCAGTTGAGCCGTTTTGAAAGCCTGTTTTTTGTTGTCTCCCCTCCATAAAAAAAACAAAAAAAACATAAAACAGTTCTAAAAATACAAAAAAATCAAAAAATGTTCAAAAAATAAAAAAAAAATATAAAACAACAAAAACAAAAAAAAACAGTTCTTTTCAGAACTACCTCCCCTTTCAAACAAAATTGCTAGAATGTTTATCACTCTGGCAAGCTCTATTTCTTTTGGTTCGCTTCAAGTTCGCTGACCGGTTCGCGAACTTTAAGCGAACTAAAAAAATATTTTTTTAAAAAAAAGAAGAGTTAGTATAAGGGAAGTAATCAGAGAATAATGTAAAAAGAAAGACAGCTAGAGAGAGTAAATGAGAGATAGTGTCAATGACATCATCAGCAGTGCATTGCGGGTAAAAAGAGTGGAAAACATTTACCTTATAATTCTTGTTACCTTTTTTAAATATTTTTTCATACTTTCAATCTGTAAAACAAAGAACAAACATTTCAAAAAATATTAAAACATGTATTTAAAAATTAGAAAAGACAAGGGAAAAGGTTCAAAAACAAACAGTTTTTCAACAACTTTGACATTTACAGAAGTCTCTGCTTCTCTACATCACCTACACAATCCTAAACATATATATTCAAAAGAAACTGTATCTTGATGTTGCTGAACTGAGGCCTATTTTGGAACATGATGTTTTTCTTGCACTGCTAATGTCTCACAATAGTGATGCAATAGCAGCGCAAAAAAGATGTAAAGCCATAATAAAATTGTGTCTAACATTGTAAATGATTGTTTTAGGATGCAAATAAGATGTGTGCTTTCAAGAGCTTTCTTTGAGGTGAGGCCTCTTTTTTTTATAAAAAAAAAAACACTACCCAGAAGTACAGCACTCTAAGCATTAAAATTGATATTTACAGAACTCAGCTTACCCATATGTACCACACATTTCTAAATGTATATCATAAGGACAAAAAGCATAACATTAATTATACATGTTAAATGGTTTATTTTTGCTGTTCTCAGAATGTATCAAATTTCACTTAAATCAGTGACTTGAAGGTATTCATCATGTAACAGCAGGGAAAAAAAAACACAATCAAAATGACTGTGTTTAAAAAACCCATACAACCTAAGAAATCTGTTTTCAAAACTTCTTAAAATTAACTTACTTTCAATGACGTCAAACGATCTCCTATAAACAGCATCCACTCTGTTGTGCTTTAAATATTTTCAGCCCGCCACTTTCTGAAAGAAAACCTCCATCGATACGTGAAATATGTTACATAGAAAAAAAACTTCTCTCATTATATCACATGTTTCCACTAGGCCAAATCATGTTGCCGCGATTCGCAAGTCTTGTAATTCTTCCAATCAAATCCCGACATTTTCTATTTTCGCAACTTTCAAAAATAAAATATTTGAGATTATTTTCACAATCCTGGACTACTAATATCTTACTCTTCTTTGTCACTCATGTTCTCCTTTTCCTATGACACTGATACTGCTTACTATGAAGCAGACTTACTTCCATCAGGTTTATATAGTTGGATTTTTAATCGAGACAGCATTGCAGACTTACATTCCCTCTACTTAAAATTTTGGTTTTAAAAACACCAGGTAAGAATTTTTAAGGTCAAACGGCAATTTTTTTTTGAAAGTTACAACAGAATCATTACAGAATGACCAGCCGTTTCCAGACTTTAAGTAAGCTGTATAATGTCCTGATGTTGTTGATGGACCATCGTGATAGATAATTGCTACAGTAACAAAAGTCCTCCCTGATATTGACAGCTGAGAAGCCACAAAATGTTTTATTAAAGTTGACAATTTTGATCCATCAGGCCTACATCGTTGCATCATTAAAATGACATACTGGCCATATCTACGTATAAATAATGTTGACATCATATCACATTTACATTGGCTACACTCCATGTTGTGATCCGCTGCATTTACTAGCTTATTAAAGGACACTGATTTACTGTCTGGCAAAGTTAAATATATAAATCTTTCTGAGTCTACACTAGTAGTACTTGATACCATACAGTTCTCGCAGTCATGCTGCCATTGATAAGAAAGCCCAAACAGGTGATCTACATCTACACCCTCATCTTGCAATATATCAAGCATATACATTAAAAACTCCTGACAATCTTGCTGATTATTTTCAGAGAAGTCTGTTTGACCTGAACATTCATCTAACAGATAACGAACTTCAGACACACTTTCTACTTTTGTACGATCAGTGCTACATTTCTCTAACACAGAATTCAACAAGCAGCATAAACTTTGTTCTGAATTGAACACAATCTGTTCTTTTAAACTCTCTAGTGAAAAGAGAACATTAACAACGACATTTGCATAGCAGTTGACACCAGAACTGTTTTCAAATTGAAAACCAACAATCTCTTCAACAGTATCCACTTTCTTTCTGCTAACAACTTTCGGTTCATTCACTTTTAGTCTTTTTGCAACAACCTCCCTACTATTACTGCTATTTCTACGTTTCCGGCCTACCACACGTTTCTCAAACAAAGGATATTGAGGCAAATGTGGCGCATACTCTCTTCTTAACCTATTGTATTCCTTAACACAATCTAGATCCGCACAAATGTTTGTGACATCACAGTCAATCAAGTACAATCCCGATAAAGTTCTAACTCGTGACAATGCCACATATGCCATACCCTCCTTGAACACTGAACTGCCAATATTCACCAATGCACAGTCTACACTTAAACCTTGCGATTTATGGATTGTCACCGCATATGCTAAGCAAACAGGAAACTGTTTACGGCGAACATATAAGTCTTTAACAAGCAAAAACCTAGCAGAACAACGACCAATTTGCTGTACTTCCTCAATGCCATCAAATTTAATTCTTAAAAATTCTATTCCATCTCTATTTCTGTATTTCTCAAAATCAACAACATTACCCATTGATCCATTTACCAGACCTCTTTCTACATGTAAATTCCGTCTCAAAATGATTCGGCAATTTAAACACACATTCAGAGTCTTTTCAAAACCCGCTGTCTTAGATATAGTCTTCTCTAATGAATCCAATTTTGATTTCAAATTATCTGACAAAATAATTGTTGATCCCATATGCTCTAATTTGTCGATAGCTTCCAGTTTCACAATGTCTTGCTTTTCTAAATTCAACATTTTGTTGTTGAAGATGGCACATTCTGCAAGAGTTGGCATGAGACATATCCCGGATTTCTTCTCAGTAATTTTCTGAAAAATATTCTCAGGCACAATCTCTTGTTTGGGATACAAATTTGACAGTAACCGTGCATTTAAAGCTTCTTTCCCATGCTCGGTCACTTTTCCAATTCTAATATCTTGTAGAATATTCTTGTAATCTTCATCCTTTGCCTGACGCATATTTTGATGCAGTTCTGCATAATTGAAGTTTAACCATATATTGACGTTGCCAATGCTCCCTAGGCACTTCCTGGTATCTTCATGCGTGAGTATTTTGAACACAGGTTGACCTTTTACTGGTGTCAGCTGTAGAAGATCTCCGAAAACAATAATGTGTTTCCCACCAAATAAGACATCATATTCAGTTTTAAGTACTTCTTGCATTCTCAAATGCACAAAGGCAAGCATGACATTGGAAACCATGCTTACTTCGTCAATGATAAGTAGTTTCATTTTCCTCAAGACTCTTGAAACTTCACAGCAAGCATCTCCAGATAACTTGTTGTATTGTAATTTGTTGTCATGCTCCACCGGCAGCATCAATAGACGATGCAAAGTAATACCTTTAATATTATGTGCTGCCAGTCCAGTAGGAGCGGTCACAACACAAGACAGCGATGACTCAGTCCTTTCCTGCAAATAACAAGAGATTGCTTTAATGAGGAAACTTTTTCCAGTTCCCGCTTCTCCACTCACGTACAGTCGGACAGGCTTCAACGACGTACACGAGCACTCTTTCTTCTCATGACTTAATCCGTGCTCAATTTCCTTGGTAACTTCATCATATATTTTCCTCTGCTCAACGTTGAGTTGTTTTTCCAAGTCTTGTAAGTTAACTGAATCCTCCTGAGCATGTGCCATGGCTCTTTCTACTTCATTCATAGCAGTGGCAGCTTCATTTTCGATAATAGGTCCTCCAAGTGGATCTTGACTCAATGAAACAGAACTCTGACTGTCCTGAGAACTGTCTCTGGCAATCTCGGCTGCAATCGTTGCTTCCTGCTCAATTTCCAAAGTTAGCATTTCTTGATATTTAGAAAAAGCAGGACATTCTATGGACTCCTTGGCTGCATTGAAAGAGTCTTCGTAACAGAGGAAATCTCCAAGCAGTTCCTCTTCTGCACGCCAAGGCTTGAAAAGTTGTAAAAGTGCTAAATAGAAAAACTCCTTTTTTTCTGGAGATTCGCCACTTAATTTTCGATGGTTTACTAATTGGCATTTTCTTTGCTTGACCAGGCATCCCTCACTTCCAATTACAGCATACACTCCTTTCTCAATATCTTCTTTGATGTTCCTCTTGAATATATAATTTTGGAGAACCTCATATAGACAAACATTCTCAAGGTGACTGCTTCGATTTGGATAATATGTATCCAACATGTTGGTCTTCAAAATGTCGGTACTGTTTGGTTCCTTTTCTGCCAAATACTCAATTTCCCGAACAGGTTTTAGAACTCGATTTCGCGTTGCAGCAAGACCAAGACTCGCCCAAACGAGACTCCTGGATTTGGCATAGAGACTTGCTGAAGACAATCGATCAGAACATTCGTAAGCTCCGATTTCTCGATGCGACAACATCTTTAGACTGAAACTGTACAACTTCTTGCTGAGGCTCTTTTCATGGGAAATGTCCTCCCACATATCCTTCAGTTCGGTCTTTTCTTTTTTGGTGATGTAAGATGTCACATACCGAGCCACAGCCATACAGTTGTCAGCCACAAACTGTATATCCATGTTGGCATTCCACATGGACAAAATCACTGGGTTGTAGTCATTGATGTACTTGGACTCTTCATTCCTTTTCAAATTGTATGTATTCTTGGGTGATTTCCTCGTCACATTATGTCGCAGCGAAGACATCAAACTGTTCACTCTTCCTTTAGAAATCACCGGTCGTGGAAAGTTGAAACGACATTTGGTGTAGAACTTGTCCTTGTTTCTGAATTTACGACAACAGTACTTTCCACAACGATGGCTTTGGAAACGTAGAACTTGTTCTCTTAGACTTTTCTTCTCCGTTGCGTTTGGAACAGCACACGTAGAATACTGTTCGATGAAATTCATCACTAAGTCATCCGGATCTGTTCCAAATTTAGGTGCATCCTTGATCCACAGCAACATATGTATATGAGGGGCACCTCTTGCTTGATACTCCTTTCTCCAGAAGAAATCCAACACCTCTCCAAGAGGTGGATTCTTTTTATTTGTGATGAAAGACATCATAGCTTCAAATCTATGATTGAAGTACCTGCATACATTCACAGGATCCAAAGAACACAGTTCTCCAGGTGTCTTGAATTCAATGTTTTCAATATTTCCATTTGCCTCTCGTAGAAATTCAAGTAAGTCATCCCAGCCATACTCAGCACAGCTCAGAGTGAGGAACCATGTCGGAGTTCCTAAGTTCCTCAGCATACATTTTAAATCACCATGACGACGGTACCAGTACTCATTAGTACCACGCTGACACGCCATGAGATTAATTAAGTGAGAATCCAAAATACTGTCTTGGACATTGACTTTATGCATAAAGTCACTTGCCGAGATGTTTCGCATCTGTATACCACTTTTTAAGATGTGGTTCACTGCATATGAAAGTCCAGACAGATCGCTTTCAAACAGGAGATGAAACAAATAGGGAATACATTGCCGAAACCTAGAATCTTCTGCATACAATCGTAAAGTCCGGTATTCAGACGCAGGAATTTCACGAGGTCGCTCATCATATCTTCCTCCTTGACCTGTGGGAAATAGCTGTGGGAAACACCGAGCTTCCAAACTTTCCTCCCAAACACTAATGGGACTCCCTTTGGCTTGTTTCATTTGAAACAACTCAATAGCATTCCCCATGACTTCCTTGGAATGCAAAGGATGAACACTATAATGTTCATATATTTCTTCACTTTTAGAGGCCTCTACTTTCTCAATTTGGCCAGCACACAAATCGCTATCCTCTTCATCACTTACTTCCTCTTCTGCAACATATACATTCTTATAGTACTTATTATTTTTCTTCAAATACACTGTTGCCTTTTTGACTTTCCTAACATCCACTAAATCTTGCCATATTTTCTTATTCTTTGTCGGAACCCCATTAACCAAGATAACCAGAGGTTCCTCTTCCACTTTTTCTATTCCAATTGTGTTAATGTTTTTGTTCAAATCTAGAGGCAAATAAACAACTCTTCCCTTTAATCCTCTCTGTAAATCTGCTGGAGGCAACTTCCCTGTCTTTGGCTCCATTCTTACAATAGCCTGAAAGGGATGGATACTTTGAATCAAAATAGATTCATAAGTATTTAAATCCTTCAATTCAGAAGGAATCTCAACCAATTCCAGATTATTATGAACTGCCCTAGCAGGCATCTGGTTTTGGTTTAATTTATTACAACAATAAGTACACACACGTTGATCCGATCCCAAATCAAAATAATTTTCTACCATCAAGTATGTGGCTAAATCCTTCCATTCACTATTATTTTCCCTTTCACTTTTTGCATATAAATCCACTACCTTAGTCTGATTCTTATAATAAGTGCGTCGACAACATACACAAGTGAAATTAGGCCTCTCACTTGATTTCATCTGAAACGTGGCAATTTCCTTCTGAAAATTATCTGTACTGGAAACCTGTACATTATCTTCCACATTACCCTCTACTTCAGGGTCAATTTGAACATTCTCATCTTTACTACCAAAGTAACAAAACTCAATTTCTTCACAAATATTCTTCACATCTATTTCAGAACCATGCAAAAGAGCAGCACATAACTGTTTAAGCATAATTGCTGGACTCTTAGCATAATACAACATTCTCACTAATTTTCTCACTTTATTATGATGCACTGCTAGCATCCTGAAATGATGAAAAACACTCTGGCATACTCTCCCGGAAAGACAAGCCAGTGAATGACCACGCAAACCTGTCATTTGTCTCACTCTGCAAGGATCTAAATCTTGCAACAACTTCATTTTCTGCTTCAAACTTTTCTTATTAAATGTCCGTATAAAATCACAAAGCAAATTGATGGAAACCTGTCGCACACTGCAAATAGAACTACACTTCCAAATGTACACAGGACCCTTAGGACGTCTTCCTAAAACCTCATCACTTAGCGCCTCTTCTGTCTCTGTTGTCACAAGTTGTTCTTTTTCAACTGGACAACCATCCTTCACTTCATAAGCTCGACCACTGATGTCAACTGCATGCACCAAATCATTATCCTGAAAATAAGTCTCCTCATTAAAAAATGCCTCAGAACTTGAACTATGCATCCATTCTCCAGAAAAAACTTCACAAAAGTTAGTACGATTTACTACTCTCTTCCATCTACTTTTTGTTTTGAAATCAGAAATTACCTTGCTTAGTTTCCTAATTCTATTGATTACCAAAATAAACAACTTTCGCTTGATTTCAAAAGCATGATCAATAATTTTCTCTACATTTTTCTTCTTCCTATAAAATGCCGCTTTCTGTTGGCCTTTCTTTTTAATATTTTTCAATAAATTAACTAATATCCTATTACGGAACATTCGTTGTCGAATGTCCCTAAACTGTTGTTTCCTTCTACTATCATGCACAGAGTTATCTCTTCCTCTACCAGTAACATTTGTGATGGGTCTCTCCTTTCCATTTAAATTACTTTTCTTTTTGTAAACAGACACATTTTTTTGAGCAAAATTTTTTTTACTACATATATTTCTTAAGAATGATTTCGTGCTCTTACCCGGACCTTTCTTGGTGTTTTGATAAGTATTTGGGGAAGAGGACTGCTGCAATAAAACATCATCCTGCTGTCTTTGACGTTTTCTAGCCTTTCGTATTCGACTTCTGGAAGGCATTTTCCAAACTATGAAAGAATCTGCAGTTGAATCTGTGAAAAAATATAATATAAAATGTTATTAACCACTATTACCAAACAGTAAATAAATAACAGTCATCTAAAACTTAATGCCGTACTAATTATTTAACATAGCAAATATTTTCCACCAGCACTGCATCACAAAAATGACACTCAATGGTACAAAACAGGCATACAACACTCATAAATCACTCCCTAATATTTTAAATCATTAATTCAGGATGACGATAAGATGTAGCCTATCTAAAGGTTTGTTTAGGCCCAGATCTTTTGACTGGGGTGAATGTGTGTCATTGATCCACATTCAGTCCATCACCTGTTTTGTTTATTTGAGGTGAGGCCAACACATGGTTGCAGATAAGATTTTCACTGAAAAAAAACCAAGGTAAAAAAACATGTGAAGGCCTACCAATGAAGTAAATCATTAAATGAAAACCAATACATTTCTGGAAATATGCACTACTAGTGCTTCATAAGATGTTTTGGGTCATATTTATAAGTTATTTGAGTATCTAGTATGCTATTTTACATTCTTCATGGTGCAAATTTATTGTAAATACGCTCCCACCTGCGGTTGGCAAATTTAGATTTTGATTATGGGAGTTAGATAGGCATGTTAATAATTTCCCAAAAATGGTATATAACCCCAAACAACCTTTGTAGCAAATGCTCTTAGCCATGTTATCCACCTCCCATTGGATAACATGGCTAAGAAGTGCTTGCAAATGTGATAAAAAAAGGCCTGCAATGCATGAATATCGCAGAAAAATCAGCGATATTCATGCATTTTCCAGCAAATGCTCTTAGCCATGTTATCCACTTCCTATTAAATAACATGGCTAAGAACTGCTCAGGGCACCATGAGGAACGCTTTCCATTTAAAAAGGGAAAAATAACATCAAAGACACTAAAATGCCTTCTAAATATGACCCCAAACAACCTATGAAGCTCTAACAGTACATATCCTGAAATTTAATTGATTTCAAAATTCGTTTTTAAACACAGCATATAAATCAATTGTATACCTGCATTCATGAAGAAATGACTAAAAATGTCCTTGAGACACATGATTGTGTTTTCTGGAATGCCCTAGCACCATTTTTGGGACACTATTAACATGGCTACGTAACTCCCATAATCAAAATCTAAATTTGCCAAGCACAAGTGGGAGCGTATTTACAAGACACTTGCCCCATGAGGAACACTTTCCATTTAAAAAGGGAAAAATAACATCGCAGAAAAGTCAGCGATATTCATGCATTTTCCAGCAAATGCTCTTAGCCATGTTATCCACTTCCTATTAAATAACATGGCTAAGAACTGCTCAGGGCCCCATGAGGAACGCTTTCCATTTAAAAAGGGAAAAATAACATCAAAGACACTAAAATGCCTTCTAAATATGAACCCAAACAACCTATGAAGCAATGTGAAAAAAAACGGCCACAATCCATGAATATAGCAGAAAAATCAGCGATATTCATGCATTTTCCAGCAAATGCTCTTAGCCATGTTATCCACTTCCTATGAAATAACATGGCTAAGAACTGCTCAGGGCCCCATGAGGAACGCTTTCCATTTAAAAAGGGAAAAATAACATCAAAGACACTAAAATGCCTTCTAAATATGACCCCAAACAACCTATGAAGCTCTAACAGTACATATCCTGAAATTTAATTCATTTCAAAATTCTTTTTTAAACACAGCATATAAATCAATTGTATATCTGCATTCATGAAGAAATAACTAAAAATGTCCTTGAGACACATGAAAGTGTTTTCTGGAATGCCCTAGCACCATTTTTGGGACACTATTAACATGGCTAGGTAACTCCCATAATCAAAATCTAAATTTGCCAAGCACAAGTGGGAGCGTATTTACAAGACACTTGCCCCATGAGGAACACTTTCCATTTAAAAAGGGAAAAATAACATCGCAGAAAAGTCAGCGATATTCATGCATTTTCCAGCAAATGCTCTTAGCCATGTTATCCACTTCCTATTAAATAACATGGCTAAGAACTGCTCAGGGCCCCATGAGGAACGCTTTCCATTTAAAAAGGGAAAAATAACATCAAAGACACTAAAATGCCTTCTAAATATGAACCCAAACAACCTATGAAGCAATGTGAAAAAAAACGGCCACAATCCATGAATATAGCAGAAAAATCAGCGATATTCATGCATTTTCCAGCAAATGCTCTTAGCCATGTTATCCACTTCCTATGAAATAACATGGCTAAGAACTGCTCAGGGCCCCATGAGGAACGCTTTCCATTTAAAAAGGGAAAAATAACATCAAAGACACTAAAATGCCTTCTAAATAGGACCCCAAACAACCTATGAAGCTCTAACAGTACATATCCTGAAATTTAATTCATTTCAAAATTCGTTTTTAAACACAGCATATAAATCAATTGTATATCTGCATTCATGAAGAAATAACTAAAAATGTCCTTGAGACACATGAAAGTGTTTTCTGGAATGCCCTAGCACCATTTTTGGGACACTATTAACATGGCTAGGTAACTCCCATAATCAAAATCTAAATTTGCCAAGCACAAGTGGGAGCGTATTTACAAGACACTTGCCCCATGAGGAACACTTTACATTTTAAAAGGCGAACATAACATCTTAGACACTCAAATACCTTATAAATATGGCCCAAAACAACCTATGAAGCTCTAGCAGTAAATATCCAGAAATGTAATTGATTTCTGAAATCGTTTTTAAAAGCAACATATCTGTTTCAGCTTACATAACAGACCATGAAATGGCCTCCATGTATTACAATATCTTGTGTTACAGCATGCCAGAATGTTACACCAAATATGCAATTATAATTTCTCTATGAAACTAATTCTATTAGTATATAACTAGAGACAAAACCACATTTTAAAAACACAGCTTTCTTCATCATTTTCTCCTTAAATCATACTATTCTCTATCTAAATTAAATAAATCTTTTCTCACCTTAGCAAATATTTTTTGAGTTTTGAAAACAGTCTCAGAAATACACCAAATTGTCTTCAGCAGAAGAAAAAGGATGCACTCCAAAGGCTGCAGCTATTGAAAGCACAGAAATACAGATATTCTTTTCACATATCTCTCATATTAGCCAATCATACCTCTTCCCTCACTTTTTTCAAATCAAAACCCTTCCCCCCTCTGCCCTGTCTGCCTTGTTTCCATAGCAACCACCTCCTGGAAGACCTCTGATGTTTGCAAATTCACACAACAATGTTTCAATTGAACTCTGAACTCTCAGTGCACCTGCGTATCCAGTGCAATCTTTCATTAATTGTTTCTTCCTTGACCATTCAAATTACATCTTTCAAAGAACACATCCATGCACCCTAACTTTCTGTTTTCAGAAATGGAAATGCACCAATCACTGCTAATGAATCATTAGCATTGTAAATCCACAGTTTTTTTTCTTTAGAAACTCCTACTGTTTCAACTGCCCTTTCATTACCACACTTCATCTGACTGCAGAACAACCTTCTTCCACCATGTTTAACGTCTGGATTGTTGGACATAGTTACATCCACTGGGCTCAAAGGTATGCTGAGAGCAGAAATTTACACAACCTCAATTTACAAGATGTGGAAATTAACTGGTTGGGCCAAAGAGGATTAAAATGTCACCAATTGATACCATTGGTGAAAACCTTTATGCATTTGCCAAAACCTGACCTGTTAATAGTGCACTGTGGAGGTAATGATTTGGGCACTTTGACAGGGGTAGGTCTGGAAATGCTTTTAAAGGACACCTTGGAGCAATTAATGGCACTTTTTCCTCAAACTGCCTTGGTATATTCCAATATATGCCAAAGACAGAAATGGAGGTGGTCCAACCAATTTTGTCCACAAATTGAGAAAGCGAGGAAGCATGTAAACAAATCTGTTTCAGCTTACATGAGAGACCATGGAATGGGCTCTCTTTACAACAATAACTTGCGTTACTACATGCAAGATATCTACAGAGGAGATGGAGTTCACTTCTCAGATGAGGGCAACAGAATTTTCATTCTGAATTTAAGACTGTGCATTGGTACCTACTTATAAGTACCTAAATGTACCATAAACCCAAAAGCTCTTCTCAGAGCTACCCTACATCTGATCACTCACAATTATTATTTTTCTCTAACTTTTTTCACTAATTTTCCACAAAATTCGCTCCCCGGAGCGCTACCCGGTTCGCTAACCGAAAGCTAACCTCGCGGAATTTTTTAAAAAAAAGTTTTTTTTTCCGCACATATAAGCCTCCTCAGCCACGCTTAGAAAACCTAGGGGGTCAAGATAAGTCTACCATGACCCCTTCTACCCATTCTAAACATTATTTGCCCTCCATCTTGTATCTTAATGCGAACGAAACACAAAATGGTGGACTCCCGTGACGCTTAAGGTTCGCTAACCGGGCAGCTTCCCGGAAAGCGGTCCTAAAAAAAGGCGGGAAAGTAATTTACAGAAAAACGACTAGAGACACTCTCACCAAATATAGATTAGCTCATACTACATAACATTCCCTTCCATTCTCACAAATTTCATTGAAATTCCATTTAGCCATTTAGCCTGTAGACCTCTCCAAGTACCGTGAGGTAAATTACTTCACAAAACACATCTGAATTGTTGGAATTGACAACCAATGAAAATGTTACTTTCATTTTCTACTTTTATTACCTGACATTTAATTGGTTATATACCTGTATATATATAAAGGGAGAGAAGGAAACACAGCCATTTTGACTACTACTTCTTGTTGTACCTCCAATTTCAATAGCTTCAAAAAACTTCAACTTCTTTGTGAAGGTAAGTTATAATTTAATATATTGTGCACTATGACTTAATATAGTAGACTTTTTCTGCTAGATATACACTATCCCTCTGTAGTAGTAATGTATTTAGATAGACTTCTCTGTTATAGTTATCAATGGAGTAAGGCTTGTCTTGGTTAAATCACATACACTTTTTTATAGTCCTATTTCCACTCTCATACTATACACTGCCAAAAGATAAATTCACTGATAAAAACTGCCTATCTAAAATTAATCCCAACAGTGCCCTATCTCTACTAATATATATTTTTTTAATCCAAATTTCAGGCAAAATGGAAGGCGAGCAGCAAGTTTCATTTGAGATGGACCTGGAAGAGAGCAGCCAGGAATTAATAGAACCAATTGACATGGAATTTATGGATGAAAGCTTGGATAATGAACTGCTGCAATGTGTCCAAGCAGTAGATCTCCTCCTTGCAAATGAGGACATTTTGCAACCTCACAGATTGCAAACAATATTTCAAGAAAATAATGACATTTCAGACACTGAAATGTTAGAAAGTTTAATAAATTATGAAAAAGAATCAAAATAAAAAAAACACTTTAAAAAAAAAGAAAACAAAAAAAAAACAAGAAAAACAACAAACAATTAACATACAGTATTAGAAAAGTCTTTCATTCTTTTATCCATAAAGTTCGCTGCCCAGAAAGCTATCCGGTTCGCGAACTTGGCGCTTACCACGCAAAAAAAAATATTTTTTTTTTGGACCCTCCTAGGCCCTTTTAAAACCTCCACATAAAACCTAGGGGGTCAACGAGGATCTACTATGCCCCCTTATGGTAATTTCCCCCTTTGTTTTGGCCTCCTCTTGTCTCTCGATCCTACCGAGAGACAAGATGGCGGCCGCTCCGGACTGTTTAGAATGTTGACAGACACCGGAGGGCCAATCAGCTTCGCATCGCAAAGTTCCGATACGCGAAAGGTTCGCTAACCGGATCGCTGCCCGGAGCGCTGTTACAGATATATATCTTGATTTAAACGTTAATTTCTCAAAATCCACTGAAGCACATATATTGAGACCTAGCAAAGGCACATCGGGCTAACAGTCCCTACAATTTTGCCAAGTTTCGTGCAAATCCATTCAGCCGTTCGGGCTAAAAGTGAGTCCAACCGCCCTATGGAAATTAACATGGAAAAAACGCGTTTTGGGACCCCCCTTTTTTCTCGGCCCCCCCTCCACAAAACCCCCCCAAATTTTCAAGGGCTGCTCAGAAACAAAATGTGCCATTTTCCTGAAAATTTCAGCCAATTCCGTCCACAAACGCCAAAGTTATTAGGCATAGAATTTTCAGAAATCCCATAGGGAAAAAATCCTAACTATATACACAAACACTACAACACTACCCTAAACCCTAAAACACTACCCCCAGCATGACCCTACACTACACAGACACTACAACACTACCCTAAACCCTAAAACACTACCCCCAGCATGACCCTACACTACACAAACACTACAACACTACCCTAAACCCTAAAACACTACCCCCAGCATGAACCTACACTACGCAAACACTACAACACTACCCAAAACCCTAAAACACTACACCCCAGCATGACCCTACACTACGCAAACACTACAACACTACCCTAAACCCTAAAACACTACCCCCAGCATGACCCTACACTACACAAACACTACAACACAACCCTAAACCCTAAAACACTACCCCCAGCATGACCCTACACTACGCAAACACTACAACACAACCCTAAACCCTAAAACACTACCCCCAGCATGACCCTACACTACGCAAACACTACAACACTAACCTAAATCCTAAAACACTACCCCCAGCATGACCCTACACTACGCAAACACTACAACACTACCCAAAACCCTAAAACACTACACCCCAGCATGACCCTACACTACGCAAACACTACAACACTACCCTAAACCCTAAAACACTACCCCCAGCATGACCCTACACTACGCAAACACTACAACACTACCCTAAACCCTAAAACACTACACCCCAGCATGACCCTACACTACGCAAACACTACAACACTACCCTAAACCCTAAAACACTACCCCCAGCATGACCCTACACTACGCAAACACTACAACACTACCCTAAACCCTAAAACACTACCCCCAGCATGACCCTACACTACGCAAACACTACAACACTACCCTAAACCCTAAAACACTACCCTCAGCATGACCCTACACTACGCAAACACTACAACACTACCCAAAACCCTAAAACACTACCCCCAGCATGACCCTACACTACGCAAACACTACAACACTACCCAAAACCCTAAAACACTACCCCCCAGCATGACCCTACACTACGCAAACACTGCAACACTACCCAAAACCCTAAAACACTACCCCCAGCATGACCCTACACTACGCAAACACTACAACACTACCCTAAATCCTAAAACACTACCCCCAGCATGACCCTACACTACGCAAACACTACAACACTACCCAAAACCCTAAAACACTACACCCCAGCATGACCCTACACTACGCAAACACTACAACACTACCCTAAACCCTAAAACACTACCCCCAGCATGACCCTACACTACGCAAACACTACAACACTACCCTAAACCCTAAAACACTACCCCCAGCATGACCCTACACTACGCAAACACTACAACACTACCCTAAACCCTAAAACACTACCCCCAGCATGACCCTACACTACACAAACACTACAACACTACCCTAAACCCTAAAACACTACCCTCAGCATGACCCTACACTACGCAAACACTACAACACTACCCAAAACCCTAAAACACTACCCCCAGCATGACCCTACACTACGCAAACACTACAACACTACCCAAAACCCTAAAACACTACCCCCCAGCATGACCCTACACTACGCAAACACTACAACACTACCCAAAACCCTAAAACACTACCCCCAGCATGACCCTACACTACGCAAACACTACAACACTACCCAAAACCCTAAAACACTACACCCCAGCATGACCCTACACTACGCAAACACTACAACACTACCCAAAACCCTAAAACACTACACCCCAGCATGACCCTACACTACACAAACACTACAACACTACCCAAAACCCTAAAACACTACCCCCAGCATGACCCTACACTACGCAAACACTACAACACTACCCAAAACCCTAAAACACTACCCCCAGCATGACCCTACACTACGCAAACACTACAACACTACCCTAAACCCTAAAATACTACACCCCAGCATGACCCTACACTACGCAAACACTACAACACTACCCAAAACCCTAAAACACTACCCCCAGCATGACCCTACACTACGCAAACACTACAACACTATCCTAAACCCTAAAACACTATGCCCAGCATGACCCTACACTACGCAAACACTACAACACTACCCTAAACCCTAAAACACTAGCCCCAGCATGACCCTACACTACGCAAACACTACAACACAACCCTAAACCCTAAAACACTACCCCCAGCATGACCCTACACTACGCAAACACTACAACACTACCCTGAACCCTAAAACACTACCCCCAGCATGACCCTACACTACGCAAACACTACAACACAACCCTAAACCCTAAAACACTACCCCCAGCATGACCCTACACTAAACAACCACCACAACTCTACACTACACTAACACAACACTACACTACACAACACTACACTACACTACACAATCACTAACCCACGAAAAAATTAACACAAACCCACTTACCTCTCTCGTCATCGTGGTTTTCACAACGCAAATGCATTTACCATACATGCCTTTAAAACGTAATTCTTTGTAAAGGCATGCGCGATAAATGCACATGCGTTTTGAAAAAATGCTGGATAATGGTATGCGAGCTCAATGACCTTGCGGGATAATGTATGCGGACTGAAAGTCTGCGGGATAAAAAATGCGGGAAAATGGCTGCAAACCATGATTAGCAGCAGACTTCCCTGGTGAGCACTAGCTTTACTACAGTGATCTAATGAGCAACTAGAGTGCTAACATTCAGAATTTATGGCAAATGTGTAACACATCTGAATGCCTTCTTGATAGAACCAAAGTAAACAAGCATTGAAAATGCAATAGATCTCGCCCTCGTTTAAGTTAAAGCCATTCTGTTTGTAATGAGGTGGCTTTTTAGCTTTGCTTTTATTAGTGTTTTTAAAACTTTCATGTAAATAACATGCATATGTATGCATATATGTATATGTATGCATGCATTTATATTTATATAGATATGCAGATTACATATGTTTATATATGTATATTACCTACTGGCGATAGCCAGTGGGTATATATAGTTAGGATTTTTTCTCTATGGGATTTCTGAAAATTCTATGTCTAATAACTTTGGCGTTTGTGGACGGAATTGGCTGAAATTTTCAGGAAAATGGCACATTTTTTTTTCTGAGCAGCCCCTGAAAATTTGGTGGGGTTTCGTCAAGGGGGGGGCCGAGAACAAAGGGGGGTCCCAAAACGCGTTTTTCCCATTCATTTTTCCATAGGGCGGTTGGACTCACTTTTAGCTCGAACGGCTGAATAGATTTACATGAAACTTGGCAAAATTGTAGATATGGTTTGCCCGACGTGCCTTTGCTATGTCTCAATATATGTGCTCCAGTGGATTTTGAGAAATTAATGTTTAAAAAAATATATATATCTGTGACAGCGCTCCGGTTAGCGCCCCGGTTCGCGTACCTGACGCGTAACGGAACTTCGCGAAGCGAATCTGATTGGCTCTCCGGTGTCTGTCAACATTCTAAACAAACCGGAGCGGCCGCCATCTTGTCTCTCGGTACGATCGAGAGACAAGATGTGGTGAAAAACGAAGGGGGAAATAAAGGAAAGGGGGCAAGGTAGACCACTCCTGACCCCCTAGGATTGATGAGGGGGATATTAAAGTGCCCCGCGGGGCAAAAATTTTTGCGATTTTACGCCATAGAGGCGCGTCCCGGTACGCGAACCGGGCAGCTCACCGGGCAGCTAACCGGGCAGCTAACCGGCAGCGTAGCTGTCAACATTGTAAACAGTCCGGAGCGGCCGCCATCTTGTCTCTCTGTAGGTTCGAGAGACAAGATGTGGTGAAAAAAGAAGGGGGAAATGAAGGAAAGGGGGCAAGGTAAACCCCTCCTGACCCCCTAGGATTGATGAGGGGGATATTAAAGTCCCCCGCGATTTTTCGCGGTAGAGGCGCTTCCCGGTACGCGAACCGGGCAGCTAACCGGCAGCGTAACGGGAGTCCGCCATCTTGTGTTTTTGGAGCGTCCGGTTTGCGTACCGGGTAGCGTCCCGGTAGGCGTAACAAGGGGAAAACCAAGAGAAACAGTAAAAAAAAAATTAAGGGAATAGATTTCCAGCAAACTTGGCAAAATTGTAGGGACTGTTTGTTTGATGTGCCTTTGCAAGGCCTCAAGATATGTGCACGTGTGGATTTTGTCTAATTAAGGTTAAAAAAAATATATATATCTGTAAGCGTGCTCCGGCACGCTTACGTTACGGGTTTTGTTTGCGCTGCAGAACCGATACGTCACGGTTATGCGACGCGTCATGAGGCGTCTCACGTGGCTACGTGATACGTCACGTAATAAAGAATATATTTTACAGCTATAGATATTAGCTTTTAAAAAACCAATGAAATTCACTGAAAAAACCATAGGTTATAGACCATATATAGTTAGGAATTTGCATTTACAAAACCTTGAAAATTCACTGAAAAAACCATAGGTTAGAGACCATATATAGTTAGCTGGACATTTTATTGACATAAAACCAATGAAATTCCATATATAGTTAGTTGCACTAACTATATATTGCGCACCCGCAATCCACTGCTGATGATGTCACATATTACATCATTCATGACATGGTCAGTGACATCACTGATGACATCACTGATGACATCTCAAATGACATCACTGATGACATCACTGATGACATCTCAAATGACATCAGTGATGACATCATGACACACCAATACCAGTTACTACATACGCACTCACTGATTCCTACGTCTACACACACCCATACAATCACTCATACATACAGTCACTCATTATTACAACACTATCATATGCACTCATACACCTAGTCAGTCCTGTGAAGAATCAATCACACTTCGATTTCCTCATCTATACAGTTAAACACAGAACACCATACTTTTCACACATATACTAACACATACTTACTCTCTTATACAATCACTGATACAAGTACACATTGATATGCACAGAGTCACACACCTCCCAGCCAGCCACACACACACTCAGTCTTCCATACATCCACTCATTCTTCAATATGTAAAACATATTTAAACTTTACAAAAACACACAGACACTAGATGATGTCATCAGTGATGTCATTTGAGATGTCATCAGTGATGTCATCAGTGATGTCATTTGAGATGTCATCAGTGATGTCATCAGTGATGTCACTGACCATGTCATGAATGATGTAATATGTGACATCATCAGCAGTGGATTGCGGGTGCGCAATATATAGTTAGTGCAACTAACTATATATGGAATTTCATTGGTTTTATGTCAATAAAATGTCCAGCTAACTATATATGGTCTCTAACCTATGGTTTTTTCTGTGAATATATATATATATATATATATATATATATATATATATATATATATATATATATATATATATATATATATATATATATATATATATATATATAATAGATATTTAAATTTCAAACAAACCACATTAACTGGATGTTGTCATCAGTGATGTCATTAGTGATGTCATTTGAGGTGTCAAATCGATGTCATCAGTGATGTCACTGACCATGTCATGAATGATGTAATATGTGACATCATCAGCAGTGCATTGCGGGCGCGTGAGTGATAGTTAGCACAACTAACTTTAACCACATCAAAGCTGATGACGAGCTGAGCTCGTCATCAGCTACGGCGCTCGTATGCTGATGACGAGCTGAGCTCGTCATGTAACGCGGTAATTTGAAAAAAGCCGCACACAGCGGGAAGAGCCGCCGCAGCGATGCGGATAATGGAGGAATTTCTATGGGTTTGTATTAGTGAAATGTCCAGCTAACTATAACACTCATGAAAACTATGGTTTTTCAGTGAATATATATATATATATATATATGTGTTAATTATACAATTTTTAACAGTAAACATGTTTGTATGATTATTATATGTGAAACTATACTTACATTTGTCTTGCTTACATTTTCTTGATGTATATTTTCTTGATTGTTGATGTTTATTCACAGTTTTTTTCTGTTGGTTGGAAATCAAAATATTATTTTTTTTAAATGTATTTACTTATGTTATTTTGTTTATTTATTTCTATTTTTATTTAGTTGAGAAAAAAATACGTACTATTTGTAGTTTAAATTGTTTTCGTTGATGTTGTAGTTTAGGTTTGTAGAAGCTGTGAAGAGAAAAATATTTGTTAGTTATATTTGGTTTTTAATTTTTTTAATCTTTTTTTATTAGTTTGTTGTATTTGTTGGTTAATTTATATACTTACTTTGTTTTATATAATGTTCTTTAATGTTGCTTTTGTTTTCTAAGATAATCCTTGTTTTGAGATTTTTAGGTGGAGTTTTAGTGCATTGTAACCTGTGAAATGTGAGATAAAAGGTTATAGTTTTAGTATATTTTTTTGTTTAGCTTTTATAGTCTAAATATTTATTTAATTGAAGAAAAATAAAACACTTACTATTTGTAGTTGATGAAGTTTATTTTGTTCATGTTGTTGTATGTTGAAGTTTGTAGAAGCTGTGAAGAGAAAAGTGTTAGTTATATTTTGTTTTTTATTTAATTTATCATTTTTTAATAGGTAGCTCAATTTGTTTGTCAATTTATATACTTACTTAGTATTTTTTTATGTTGATTTTGTACTTGTTTTTTAACTTAATGTTTGTTTTGAGTTTTTTTGGTAGAGTTATTGTGCAGTATAATCGGTGAAACAGTAGAGAAAACGTTATAGTTTTGGTTAATATGATTATTTTTATTAATAAGTCTCTTTTTTTTATTTGAAAATAAACAGATATACTTACTCATTTTAGTTGATGTTGTGGTTTTATTGATTTCCGTAGAAGCTGTTAGGAAAAAAGTATTTATTAGCTATGTTTTGTTTTTTATTAAATGTATTACATTTAAATAGTTAACTTTATTTGTTAGTTAAGTAATATACTTTGTGATACATTTTTATAATGTTAATTTTTTTGTTGTGTATGTAAATCTTTGTGTTGGATTTTCAAGGTGGAATTTTAGTGAAGTTAAATCTGTGATATGTAAAGGAAACAAGTAGAGTCAAGTCAAGTCAAGAAAACTATATTTCGGTCAATATGACCTAAAAAGTACAAACACATACATCCAATCATTTATAAAATTACTTCAAGGCATACAAACAGCAAATTTAAAGCGCTGTAGAAAAATCATTATAAACATAATTAGCATACATAAGTACCTCCATACATTATTAAAAAAACAACAGTCTTGGGGATTGTTACTAGGCGGGGGACAGAGTTTTGATTTTGGATAGTGCAAAGAAATAAATAAATTAAATAAAAAGAGGTTCATAAAAAGGATGGCCCTTCAATATGAAACAGTAAAGTAAGCCACAGAGGGAAATTATACCAGGTTTTGATGCTATAATTTTTGGTTCGCTAGGAAGAATCCAGTGCATCATTAGTTGATTTCAGGAAGACCCTTTTGGTACACCACATAGAGAATAGGAATCCTGCAGCTGAGTAGACAATCGGTAAAGTAGAGTCAAGGAAATATGTTATAATTATTTTTATTTATTTAGTTACAAAGCTTTGTACTTACCTTTAGCCACAACCATGCTCAGGACGGCTCCCAGCCATCAAGAATCACAGTAGACGTGTGTTCATGACGGCCGGGAGCCGTCTGAATGTTGGCGCTCCGCCCACGTGTGGGTAATTCCCCACCTGTGGGAGAGAATTAATCAGTGGGCGGAGTTCGGACGTCTCCCGGCTGTCATGAGCCTACTGTGACTCATGGCAGCCGGAAGCTGTCTGGGGTACCTGAGCGCCACACCCAGCCCCACCCCCCTCGCACAGCGGCGGAATTTGCCTCACGGCGAAGGGGCTACTGAGGGATTTCCAGAATAGTTGCATGTGTAGTTGTTTTTCGTTCTGTGTTCTCTCTCCCAAAGGTTCACTCTTTCTCGTTCAGTTATACTGTAAATTTTATGTTAATTAATTTGTAGGCTTTATAGAGTTTATTTAATTAGTTAGAGTTTTCTATCAGTTTGTGTTGGTGTAGTGTAAGTTTTTTAGCTGTTACACTTTAATTTGTTTAACATTTATTATGTTTGTTTTTATTTTGTTTATTGTTGTTATTTAAATTTATATGTAGATAAATGTGATTTTTTTATATGATATATATTTGTGTTTGTTTATTTTCGGCAGTTGTGATATATTTTTAATGTTGTATTGTTTGTTTATTTATTTGTTTTGTATATATTCCATTAAATTATTGCAAATAGTATTTTTTATGTTTAGATGTTATTTTCGATATAGTTTATCTGTATGTTATTGATGTTTGGGTCGTCGATACCGTTTATATCAATGTTTTTGATGTTTAATTCATTTTAATGTTATTGATATTTTTGTGTTCTATATTTTTGTTGTAGATATTTTCGTCATCAAAATTTTTTCAGACAATATTTTTTTATCAATGTTAGTTTCATTTCTGTTCTGTGTATTGTGTGTCAATATTTTTGTATACGATATTGATGTCTCGATATTTTTGTAGTTCTGTGTTATTGGACTCAATGGTATATCAGTGATCCCCCTGCTACGGTGCTGAAATTTTGATAACTCTCTGCCCGATGCACTCAGCAAAGTGCATCGATAAACCCTGGCATATTATATCATATGCTCACTCCATTTGGAACAAAGACAGTGGACGCAACTGCAAGCACGCTCTGATGCAATAAGAGCATTTATTTATGTGAGTGGCACACACTAACATCAAAAAATCCCTTGCCTGAACATGATACCACTCTCATAAATAAATTAATTGACCTTTTTACACCATGTATACATATCTATATCTCTCTCTATATATTACCTACTGGCGGTCGCCAGTAGGTAGTTATAGTTAGGATTTTTTTCAATGTTAAATCTCAAAATTCTATTTGGAATAACTTTGGCGCCGGTTGACGAATCTGCCTGAAAATTTCCTGAAAATGGCCTCGTCAAGCTCCGGTCCTTCCCAGAAAGTTTGGGGGGGATTCGTCAAGCGGGGGCCGAGATAAAAGGGGGGTCCCAAAACGCGTTTTTCCCAAGTTAATTTCCATAGGGCGGTCGATTTTACTTTTAGCCCGAACGGCTGAATGGATTTCCACCAAACTTGGCAAAATTGTAGGGACTGGTAGCCTGATGTGCCTTTGCTATGTCTCAAGATATGTGCTCCAGTGGAATTTGAGTAATTTAGGTTAAAAAAAATATATATATCTATAGCCGCGCCTCGGTGTGCGCACCGGCGAGCGCTCCGGTCGCGCCACGTGAGGTGCGCACGGAAAGCTGATTGGCTCTCGGGTGTCTGTAAACATTCGAAACAGTCCGGAGTGGCCGCCATCTTGTCTCTCGGTAAAATCGAGACACAAGAGGTGTCAAAAACAAAGGGGGGAATTGACCATAAGGGGGCAGGGTAGACCCCCCCTGACCCCCTAGGTTTCATGTGGGGGCCATAAAAGGGCCCCGCAGGGTAAAAAAAAATATATTTTTTTTTTTATCGCGGGCGGCGTGCCTGGTACGCGCACCGGGGAGCGCACCGGGGAGCGCACCAGGGAGAAAAGAGAATGGCAGAGTTTTAAAATTTAAGTCATTTTATATAAATGGGAGGTAGTTCTGAAAAGAACTGTTTTTTTATTCTTTTTGTTGTTTTATATTTTTTTCGGAGTTTTTAAACTTTTTTTGCTTTTTTTGGTTTTTCTGAACATTTTTTGTTTTTTTTGTATTTTTTAAGGAGAGAAACAAAAACCAAGCATTTCAAAAGGGCTCAACAGGAGAAAAAAAAAAGGGCAACAAATTAATATTTCCTTTGGCACTTGTGGTTTTCCCAAGCACGATTAATAAGAGTGATGCAATGCTCACCATAGCAAATCGTTTGACCACAAAATTTACAAACCATTTTTAAGTTTGAAAAGTTGGTTTGAATGATGGAGCTTGTCTCCCTAGCTTCTGGTCCTGATGGGGTGGAAACAGTAGTTTTGGAGGTGCTGGCAGAAGATTGGACAGAGTTTTTGGCCAGTTCCCTGACCTCTGCCCTAGAATAGTTGTTGGGATGTTTTCTAAGCATATGCCGAATCATTGTGTAGTTGCCGAAGGAATACTTCTTGTTGGGATTCCCCCTTGACATCTCCTGATGACAGATTAGGCAGGTTGCTTTAGGTGCATTCACTTTTTTTTGTCACTCGGGATAGAAAAAAATTGCCAAATGATGTGCTCTTTTGGCTTGTATGTTATGTTGTCCTCTCGGACAAATCTACTCTCCTCTTTGTCCTCATCCTCCTCCTGTTCTGGATTTCCACCACTGTGAAGTTGTGGAGGTCCTTGTGGTGGTGGTGGTGGTCCAGAAGATCCAGCAGCTGCAGCTAATGTAGCCATTTTCGATAGATAAAAGTAAAGGTCTTCCTCTCTCAAAGCAAAAAGGTAGAATAAGGAAAAAAGGTGGGGGCTTTCCTCATTTGGAAAAAAAAATATCCTGAACCAATCAGAAGTGTTAATTTTAGGTCACATGACCAGGGGTTTCATCATTATGAAACTAAAATTGTTATGAACCAATCAAAAGTGTTATTTTCAGGGCACATGACCCGACGCGCTTACGCTACGTGCCCCGAGGCGTGCCCGGGGGCGCGCCCCGGGTCGCGTAGCGTAAGCGCGTCGGTGCGCTTACGTTGTGCGTTTCACGCAAACGCGGCTACGCGATACGTCACGATCATGTTTTCGTTCGCGATAATGGTGCTTACGGGACGCTACCCGGTTCGCGCACCGGGGCGCTTCATATAATTACGCTTTCCGGGGCGGGCACCGGGAGCGCTCCCCCCCCCCCCCCCAAAAAAAATGACTAAATAAATAAAAAAAATGGGAAAAATTGTATGGACTGGAAGCCCTATTCTTAAGTGGTTTTTACGAAAATTAACTTTGAAAAAATATATATTGGGATACATTGGGCTATATATATGTTAGTGCCCAAACGTAGCCCAATGTTGCCAAATATAGCCCAATGTAGCCAAAAGATGGCCACCAGAGACAAAAAAAAAATTGCCCAAATATCAGCCAGATGAAGCATAACTGTAGCCCAATGACAGAATGTACCAGAGTGTTCTAAACAACTAGAGCGCTAACAGTATTACTTATAAAGTGAGACTTATAGTTAGGAATTAGCATTAAAAAAACCTATGAAATTCACTTAAAAAACCATAGGTTTCACACCAGTTATAGTTAGGAATTAGCATTTAAAAAACCTATGAAATTCACAGAAAAAACCATAGGTTTCACACCAGTTATAGTTAGGAATTAGCATTTAAAAAACCATTGAAATTCACTGAAAAAACCATAGGTTTCACACCAGTTATAGTTAGGAATTAGCATTTTAAAAACCTATTAAATTCACTGAAAAAACCATAGGTTTCACATCAGTTATAGTTAGCTGGAAATTTTCCTGACATAAAACCAATGAAATTCCCACGTTATAGTTAGTTGGACTCACTATAACTTGCGCGCCTGCAATGCACTGCTGATGACGTCACATATTACATCACTCATGACATGGTCAGTGACATCACTCATGACACCATCCTTGTGACAGACTGACAGACCTCCTTTCAGTGTAATGTAACCCTTGAAACACATATTCAAACAATAGAAACTAACATTTTCAAAAAAATGGAGATACCGATACCAGTTACAATAACCAATTCAGTAATTCCACCATCTATGTACACATCCACTCATACACCAACAGTTCTATATAGTCACTCATACATATTCTCACTTATCATATATAGTGATACACATATACATCCTGTTACACACCGACAGTCTTACAAAAGTTACTCACACACATACTCACACATGCAAATAAACTATTGAACATCCATTTATTTGCATATACAGCTATACATACATTAGCACATTACTTCTAAGGAAACTTACACATACTTAATCTCTTAAACAATCACTTATAGAAACACATACTTATTTAAACAGGAACTCTCTCAATCTCTCACTCTAACATATACTTACTTATATACATTAATGCTCATATATACAAGTTTAAAACATATGTAGTTACTCATAAAGACACTAGTGAGACAGGCATTCACTCACTAACACACACATATACACACTCATCCACCCATACAGTCCTGCACTTATGCTGTCTTCAAAACACATACAAACAGTGAGTCAGTCACCAACCCATGCAGCCACTTATACACAAAGTGAAACACTGATACATATATTACAATATTTAAAAATTACTCGTTAATATATGTATTCACTAAGATACACTTAATAAGGCAGTTAACCAATCAATTCTTTTTAAAAAAACATCCATTTACACACTTATTTAACCATTTATTCTTCCATCGTCCTTTACAAATACATATATAAAACATATTTATTTTTCAAAAAGACACACATTCACTGGATGGTGTCATCAGTGATGTCATGAGTGATGTCACTGACCATGTCATGAGTGATGTAATATGTGACGTCATCAGCAGTGCATTGCAGGCGCACAAGTTATAGTGAGTCCAACTAACTATAACGTGGGAATTTCATTGGTTTTATGTCAGTAAAATTTCCAGCTAACTATAACTGATGTGAAACCTATGATTTTTTCAGTGAATTTAATAGGTTTTTAAAATGCTAATTCCTAACTATAACTGGTGTGAAACCTATGGTTTTTTCAGTGAATTTCAATGGTTTTTTAAATGCTAATTCCTAACTATAACTGGTGTGAAACCTATGGTTTTTTCTGTGAATTTCATAGGTTTTTTAAATGCTAATTCCTAACTATAACTGGTGTGAAACCTATGTTTTTTTAAGTGAATATATATATATATATATATATATATATATATATATATTCAATGAAAAAACCATAGGTTATAGACCATATATAGTTAGGAATTCGCATTTACAAAACCTTATTTTACTCGCACAAAACCATTGAAATTCCATATATAGTTAGTTGCACTAACTATATATCGCGCACCCGCAATCCACTGCTGATGATGTCACATATTACATCATTCATGACATGGTCAGTGACATCACTGATGACATCACTGATGACATCTCAAATGACATCACTGATGACATCACTGATGACAACATCCAGTGACTGTATGTTTCTGTAAAGTTAAAATATGTCTTACATATTGAAGAATGAGTGGATGTATAAGTGTCTGGATGAAGGATTTAGTAGGTGCATGACTGACTGTATGAGTGAGTGATTAAATGTGTCTCACTGAGTGCATGGGTTAGTGACTAAACTGTCTTAATTTGTGCATCATTATGTCTGTTGTTCTGTAAACTGTTGCATGTGTTGATAAGTAGCTATATGAGTAACTATATGGGTTATTGATTGATTGCCCAAGTATTTGTATGGGAGACTGAGTGTGTGTGTGGGTGGCTGGGAGGTGTATGACTCTGTGCATAGATGTGTGAGCAGTTGATTCACTAGATGTATGGTTTCAAAAGTGCATGTGGAAACAGCTGTATGGGAGGTTGACTGTGTGCATGAGTGTATTGGTGAGTGAATGGATATCTCAGTGCTACATGTCAAAGTAAGTACATATGTAAAACACAGTACATGGGAGAGTTGACATATATAAATAACTGTGCATAAGAGCCAGTGAATGTGTGAGTGGCTGTATGGATCATTGTGAACTTGTATCAGGGATTGTATAAGAGAGTAAATATGTGTTAGTATATGTTTGAATAAGTAAAGTTTGTATAACTGTATAGTTGAGGAAATGGAGGTGTGATTGATTCTTTGCATGACTGACTAGGTGTGTGAGTAACTCCATGGATGAGTGACAGTCTGTGAGTGTCTGTTTACACTGATTGTATCTAAGGTTATATTAGAGTCTGAAGAGGTTCATCGTATTATCACATGAATGATATCATCAGTGATGTGATCAGTAATGTCAAATGAGATGTCATCAGTGATGTCATCAGTGATGTCATTTGAGATGTCATCAGTGATGTCATTTGAGATGTCATCAGTGATGTCATCAGTGATGTCATTTGAGATGTCATCAGTGATGTCATCAGTGATGTCACTGACCATGTCATGAATGATGTAATATGTGACATCATCAGCAGTGGATTGCGGGTGCGCGATATATAGTTAGTGCAACTAACTATATATGGAATTTCAATGGTTTTGTGCGAGTAAAATAAGGTTTTGTAAATGCGAATTCCTAACTATATATGGTCTATAACCTATGGTTTTTTCATTGAATTTCAATGGTTTTTTAAATGCAAATTTCTAACTATATATGGTCTATAACCTATGGTTTTTTCAGTGAATTTCATTGGTTTTTTAAAAGCTAACATCTGTAGCTGTAAAATGTATTATTCTTTAAATCCCAAAATATATATAGATATTTATTGATAATTTTTTTAAAATATTTTTTTCTTCGCTTCTAGTTCGCGAACCGGGAAGCTTTCCGTTAGCTCATCTTGATGCCGCGATCTAGTCCGCGAACCGGTCAACGTTACGTTAGCGGAACAGTGACGCGTCGCGGAAGCGCGACATATCACGTTATCGCGTAATGCGTCTAATGACGCGTCGCGTTAGCGCTCCCGGAAGTGCTCCGGACCGCGAACCGGAAGCGATCTGGGACGCGGCGCGCGCCGCGTAACGTAAGCGGAACAGGTCATGTGACTTGTTTATCAAACTTCTCATTGGTTCATTTCACTTTTGGTTTCCAAATGATGTATGACTAGGTCATGTGACCTAAAAATAACACTTTTCATTGGCTCAGAACTTTTGTTTTCCCCAAATCATGTAAACCCCTCCTTATTTCCTCACTCTGACTTTCATCTTGGTGAGAGAAAGACCATTTATCTGAAGATCCACAATGGCTTCCATTCTTGCTGCAGCTGGTGCACCCCCACCACCACCTCCACCTCCTCATAAGAAGACAGGACCACCTAGTCAAATTCTGACTAACAGAGAGGAGGAAGATGAGGAAGAAGAAGAAGAGGAGAGAGAGGAACAACAATTTCTTGATGAGTTGCCCCGGGTTTCTAAACGAAAATCCAGTTTTATCTGGCAGTTTTTCACCATCCCTCCTGGAACAAAGAAAGTGAATGCAAAATATGCCACCTGCCTCATCTGTGACTACAGATTGTCGAGAGGCACAGAAAAGAAGTACAGTATGGGGAACTATACAATGCATCGTCACATGAGCAGGTGGCATCCCAATAACTACAGCCGGGCTGAATTAAGGGATCTTGTAGACAATCCGACGGCAACTCCTGTGGCAAGATCTACATCCACATTGTCTTTGACGGGAAGAGAGGCACAAGAGACTGTGCCCAACATCCAACCTAACTTCCAGCACATAAAGTTATCTTGTGTTTACTGTGGTGAAATGCTATCATATGGCAACATGAGTGTCAACCTCATGAACATTGCATATGAAAATCATAAATGCCCTAATGCACCCAAAAAGTAATTTTCTTTTTTTTGCTCCAGTTGAGCCGTTTTGAAAGCCTGTTTTTTGTTGTCTCCCCTCCATAAAAAAAACAAAAAAACATAAAACAGTTCTAAAAATACAAAAAAATCAAAAAATGTTCAAAAAATAAAAAAAAAATATAAAACAACAAAAACAAAAAAAAACAGTTCTTTTCAGAACTACCTCCCCTTTCAAACAAAATTGCTAGAATGTTTATCACTCTGGCAAGCTCTATTTCTTTTGGTTCGCTTCAAGTTCGCTGACCGGTTCGCGAACTTTAAGCGAACTAAAAAAATATTTTTTTAAAAAAAAGAAGAGTTAGTATAAGGGAAGTAATCAGAGAATAATGTAAAAAGAAAGACAGCTAGAGAGAGTAAATGAGAGATAGTGTCAATGACATCATCAGCAGTGCATTGCGGGTAAAAAGAGTGGAAAACATTTACCTTATAATTCTTGTTACCTTTTTTAAATATTTTTTCATACTTTCAATCTGTAAAACAAAGAACAAACATTTCAAAAAATATTAAAACATGTATTTAAAAATTAGAAAAGACAAGGGAAAAGGTTCAAAAACAAACAGTTTTTCAACAACTTTGACATTTACAGAAGTCTCTGCTTCTCTACATCACCTACACAATCCTAAACATATATATTCAAAAGAAACTGTATCTTGATGTTGCTGAACTGAGGCCTATTTTGGAACATGATGTTTTTCTTGCACTGCTAATGTCTCACAATAGTGATGCAATAGCAGCGCAAAAAAGATGTAAAGCCATAATAAAATTGTGTCTAACATTGTAAATGATTGTTTTAGGATGCAAATAAGATGTGTGCTTTCAAGAGCTTTCTTTGAGGTGAGGCCTCTTTTTTTTATAAAAAAAAAAACACTACCCAGAAGTACAGCACTCTAAGCATTAAAATTGATATTTACAGAACTCAGCTTACCCATATGTACCACACATTTCTAAATGTATATCATAAGGACAAAAAGCATAACATTAATTATACATGTTAAATGGTTTATTTTTGCTGTTCTCAGAATGTATCAAATTTCACTTAAATCAGTGACTTGAAGGTATTCATCATGTAACAGCAGGGAAAAAAAAACACAATCAAAATGACTGTGTTTAAAAAACCCATACAACCTAAGAAATCTGTTTTCAAAACTTCTTAAAATTAACTTACTTTCAATGACGTCAAACGATCTCCTATAAACAGCATCCACTCTGTTGTGCTTTAAATATTTTCAGCCCGCCACTTTCTGAAAGAAAACCTCCATCGATACGTGAAATATGTTACATAGAAAAAAAACTTCTCTCATTATATCACATGTTTCCACTAGGCCAAATCATGTTGCCGCGATTCGCAAGTCTTGTAATTCTTCCAATCAAATCCCGACATTTTCTATTTTCGCAACTTTCAAAAATAAAATATTTGAGATTATTTTCACAATCCTGGACTACTAATATCTTACTCTTCTTTGTCACTCATGTTCTCCTTTTCCTATGACACTGATACTGCTTACTATGAAGCAGACTTACTTCCATCAGGTTTATATAGTTGGATTTTTAATCGAGACAGCATTGCAGACTTACATTCCCTCTACTTAAAATTTTGGTTTTAAAAACACCAGGTAAGAATTTTTAAGGTCAAACGGCAATTTTTTTTTGAAAGTTACAACAGAATCATTACAGAATGACCAGCCGTTTCCAGACTTTAAGTAAGCTGTATAATGTCCTGATGTTGTTGATGGACCATCGTGATAGATAATTGCTACAGTAACAAAAGTCCTCCCTGATATTGACAGCTGAGAAGCCACAAAATGTTTTATTAAAGTTGACAATTTTGATCCATCAGGCCTACATCGTTGCATCATTAAAATGACATACTGGCCATATCTACGTATAAATAATGTTGACATCATATCACATTTACATTGGCTACACTCCATGTTGTGATCCGCTGCATTTACTAGCTTATTAAAGGACACTGATTTACTGTCTGGCAAAGTTAAATATATAAATCTTTCTGAGTCTACACTAGTAGTACTTGATACCATACAGTTCTCGCAGTCATGCTGCCATTGATAAGAAAGCCCAAACAGGTGATCTACATCTACACCCTCATCTTGCAATATATCAAGCATATACATTAAAAACTCCTGACAATCTTGCTGATTATTTTCAGAGAAGTCTGTTTGACCTGAACATTCATCTAACAGATAACGAACTTCAGACACACTTTCTACTTTTGTACGATCAGTGCTACATTTCTCTAACACAGAATTCAACAAGCAGCATAAACTTTGTTCTGAATTGAACACAATCTGTTCTTTTAAACTCTCTAGTGAAAAGAGAACATTAACAACGACATTTGCATAGCAGTTGACACCAGAACTGTTTTCAAATTGAAAACCAACAATCTCTTCAACAGTATCCACTTTCTTTCTGCTAACAACTTTCGGTTCATTCACTTTTAGTCTTTTTGCAACAACCTCCCTACTATTACTGCTATTTCTACGTTTCCGGCCTACCACACGTTTCTCAAACAAAGGATATTGAGGCAAATGTGGCGCATACTCTCTTCTTAACCTATTGTATTCCTTAACACAATCTAGATCCGCACAAATGTTTGTGACATCACAGTCAATCAAGTACAATCCCGATAAAGTTCTAACTCGTGACAATGCCACATATGCCATACCCTCCTTGAACACTGAACTGCCAATATTCACCAATGCACAGTCTACACTTAAACCTTGCGATTTATGGATTGTCACCGCATATGGCTGAGATACCCGCCACCCCCTCTCAACACAATCCCCAAAAGGAGGGAAACCGGAAACAGTTCTTAAAGTTTTTGGATGTGGGATGGAGTGACCATCCCGGCCGTATTTATTAAAACAAAATTAACACATTAAACGTTTTCATGTTATGTACAATTTCATTATCACATTACGATGTTTGGCTAACCTTAACATAATCTCTAATACAGAGGTTCTCCTAGCCGAACTAGCATCCTACAAAACATTCTCTAAGAACACTGAAATTGTACATCCTAACGTTTAAGGGCCAACGGCAAGGTCATAACCGGTGTCAAGATCCCTAACCAGACTTACCCCTCCCACTTGGGAGGGGCGACAGCACAGAGGCTTACCTCAAGTGCAACTACTAACAATTTCCCTTGACTTGACGGGGGCCCTTAAGACTCGACGCCATTTAAAGGTCGTTCGAACACTTGTGTGTGGTATCTAGAAGGTATCGTTGACCTCTCCCCACCCCACACAACTTACCGCATCTGCCGTCGCAGATGACCCTGGCCCCGGGAAATTCCCCAGGAGGGGGCTGTAACCCCTCCTACAAAGGAAGGGGCCTTGACCGCCTTTCCTTTACTTCCGGCGACCCGCCCTTAGACGGGACCGCCTCCCCACTGAGGGGCCAATGGCCACCTCTCCCGAGCGCTCCCATCCGTGTTGGGTGACGCCCACTCATAGGGATCTACCAATTAGTGCTCACCGATCATGACCTTACCGCCTACCAAAAATAAATACGACAATTCTGAAACCTATGAAAACATTGGTCACTACGACCGAAAGAGCCTGCTAGAAATGCAACACTACATCAACTCATTTTAATCGTAACAACCTAGACTGTATTCACCATACTTTATTATGATTAACCACAAACTGATACTGTCACAGCCTGTAAACGAAATGGAAAAACCAACTTATAACTTCACTTTATTGCACAACAACTTGCTGTCCTCAGGGGCTGGTGGGTGGGTCAAAATTGGCTCTTCGTTCCGTCCCGAGCTCACGTGTAGCGAGGGGGTGCAGCTTCGGAGCACAAGAACAAGAGGACGTCTTCTGGTCTTGCGCCTTCTTTTATCCGTCTTCAGGGTGGGCGAAAACCCGCCCCTGCCCGCCCCGAGGGCGTGGCCGGCTGCGTCGGTGTCTAGGCCAGCCCACTCTAGGGCGGGAAAAAGCGTGCCCCGGCTACGCCGCTTCGGGCATACCAGCCGAGACGCGCCTCCCGCCCAAAAATGGCTTCCCGGGGGGATCGAGGCACTCAGCCATACGTTCGGGGGGACCGAGTGGTCGCCCCTTTCCATATGGCTGAGATACCCGCCACCCCCTCTCAACACAATCCCCAAAAGGAGGGAAACCGGAAACAGTTCTTAAAGTTTTTGGATGTGGGATGGAGTGACCATCCCGGCCGTATTTATTAAAACAAAATTAACACATTAAACGTTTTCATGTTATGTACAATTTCATTATCACATTACGATGTTTGGCTAACCTTAACATAATCTCTAATACAGAGGTTCTCCTAGCCGAACTAGCATCCTACAAAACATTCTCTAAGAACACTGAAATTGTACATCCTAACGTTTAAGGGCCAACGGCAAGGTCATAACCGGTGTCAAGATCCCTAACCAGACTTACCCCTCCCACTTGGGAGGGGCGACAGCACAGAGGCTTACCTCAAGTGCAACTACTAACAATTTCCCTTGACTTGACGGGGGCCCTTAAGACTCGACGCCATTTAAAGGTCGTTCGAACACTTGTGTGTGGTATCTAGAAGGTATCGTTGACCTCTCCCCACCCCACACAACTTACCGCATCTGCCGTCGCAGATGACCCTGGCCCCGGGAAATTCCCCAGGAGGGGGCTGTAACCCCTCCTACAAAGGAAGGGGCCTTGACCGCCTTTCCTTTACTTCCGGCGACCCGCCCTTAGACGGGACCGCCTCCCCACTGAGGGGCCAATGGCCACCTCTCCCGAGCGCTCCCATCCGTGTTGGGTGACGCCCACTCATAGGGATCTACCAATTAGTGCTCACCGATCATGACCTTACCGCCACAGGTCCGGATAGTTGACCGGCTATCCGGACCCCCCACAAAACTCCTACCTAAAGGTCATGTTCCAAAGATTTTAACCAGGCTAGGAAGTCTCCTATGAGTAACTCATTCCCCGTCCTCGACAAATGCACACCATCCCCCAGATACATACTGTCGTCATTAATACAATTATGCGAGATCGAATGCAATGCCTTGGAACGGAACAACCTACTCACTTTGTTATTCAATTTTCTAACCGAATGATTCAAAGCAGGGATCGAGATAGCCCCCCGCCACACTTTTCGTGGGATCATATGAGACCATGCGATTAGGCACCCCGGAACTCTCCTCGCTAACCAACTTACCGTGGAAAGCATAGCCTCCAGGAGAAGTCGTCTACCGGTGGTGACCAAATCATTGCCCCCCAAATGCACTATGACTATGGACGGCGGTGACCTCATCCGCTCTAACAAGCCCTCAAAAAATTCCTGAAACTGGTCAATACAGAGACCGCCCCTTCCGTAGAAGGACACTCTGTACCCGTATTCCTCAGGTACGTGAACCATGTCACCTGCTTTGAATACGTCTGCAGCCCGTCTCACGTATGAGTGGCCCACGACCCAAACCTCCTTCCTCACAGCCGGTGACGTGCGACCGCTGACCTGGTGTTGGGTCGACTGCTCAGTCTGCCCTGCCGCGTAGGCTTGCGCAACTGAAAACAAACAAAAACAAGAGGCGTGAGTACATGATTACAGTTTCACAACATGTGCAATCGCACGTACCTCTTATAACAATTGGAGGACCAGCGCCCCACACGTTTCACTTGTTCTACATTAAGACCTCTGGCTGTAGCTTCAGTGGCAGCCCCTATACGAAAGGAGTGGGTCCCAAATTCGCCCGGGTCCAAGCCCGCTGCGGCAATGGCCATTGCAAGCACCCGTTGAAACTGAAACCTCGTCAGCGGGGTGGCGTCTGCATGCCTCAACAATGTCCCTCCCCATGATGCCACCCTTCGTGCTAGGTAATCTTCTAAGCACTGTACCGGACACATGGATGAGTCGGGGTTCCTGCGGATGATCGTGCAGTCCCCTCTCCCATCTTGGTCAGTCTTGGACCTGAGAAAGGAGACAATCATCGCATCACCCCTGATCTGGACATGCTCCCTGCACAAGCCCCCCGTCAGGTCCCGTTTGTTCCTTGCAACCAGCTCACTAACTCTCATAGCCCCGTGAAATGCCAGCGTAAATGCAGTCCGGAACAAACAGGTCTCGAACGGGGACGAGCATGTGTTCGGGAGCGTGACCAGTAACTGGGACAACCTGTCCAGACCTATCGGTCGTCGTACATCTACTCTGCGACCCTCTAGACGTTGCCACCCACGTAGCGCTTTTTGTACCGTGAACGACGCTGTTGGGTCCAGGATGCCATGGGCCCTGGCAACAAAGGAAATGGCGGCACGATGCCTTTGGGCCGTAGCCACCGATTTCCCAGCCCTACGTAAGGACATCAGAAAAAGTACTACCAACTCCTCCTGACCCCAAAGTCCTCCTCTCTCTGCCCCCAAAAAGGCTAAATAGGCCTGGAACGCCCCTTCATATGCCTTCCTTGTCCTGGGTGCTAGACTCTCTCCCACGAGGTGACGAAGTTCGGGGCACCGAGAGACCAGAGAGCTTCGGGGAAGGGTGCCGGCTCCGGGTCCGCTGAAGGAAGGAAACCCGAGAAAGCCTGCATGTGAAAACGAGACAGTGCATCAGCAGCCTGATTCATCACCCCTGGGACATGTTTTGCTCTGAATACTACGTTCAGTTGCATACACAGTAAGACAATTTCTTTGAGGAGCCTCAAAATCAACTTACAACGGGCTGCCTGACTATTGATGCATTCTACCACGGTCATATTGTCGGACCAGAACACAACAGAATGATCTCTGAACCCTTCTGGCCAGGTTCTCAGGGCCACCAGAATGGGAAATAGTTCGAGGAAAGCGATGTTACTTGTCAGCCCCTTCTCGTGCCACCATAGGGGCCACTTTTGTGCCGACCATTTTGTGCCGAAGATGGCGCCAAAACCTACGCTTCCTGCTGAATCTGTCCATAGCCCAAGCTCTTCAGAGGAGACGGCTGGCTTGTTCCAGACGACCCGGCCATTGAAGTCCGCCAAGAATGCTAACCAAATCCGCATGTCCTGGCGGACCTCGGCCGATAACCTTGTGCGATGATGACCCTCCTTTAAGCCAACCATCGCTTGGGCAATTGAGCGGGAAAAGGGGCGAGCCATTGGTATCACCCTCAAGGCAAAGTTCAACTTTCCCACTAACTGTTGCAACTGATGCAGTGTAACTTTGGATGCCTTTAAACATACTTGGAGGGCTGCCCTGAATTTCGACACTTTGCTAGCTGGTAAACGGAAGCACCCCTCCCTTGAGTCCAACTCGATCCCCAAAAACTCGAGGCAAGTCGTGGGACCCATAGTTTTACCTGGTGCCAATGGCACGCCAAGATGATCCATTAACACACAGAATTCAGCTAAGGCCCGGGCACATTCGGAAGTACCGGCGGGGCCAAGGAACAGAAAATCGTCAAGGTAGTGCATTACATTTCGGAAACCCGTTTTCTTAGTGAACACCCATTGCAGGAAAGTACTGAATTGCTCAAAGTAAGCACATGATATAGAGCATCCCATTGGCATACACCTATCCATGTAAAATGACCCCTGGAACCCGAATCCCAGAAGACGCTGATCGTCTGGGTGTACCGGAAGCAACCGGAACGCTGACTCGATATCAGATTTCGCCATCAACGTCCCGTGCCCCAGGCGATTCAAGATGGCTACCGCCTCATCAAAAGATGCGTATCGCACCGAACAAACTTCTGGCTCAATTGCGTCGTTCACCGAAAGACCATATGGAGAAGATAGATTATGAATCAAACGAAACTCACCCGGGTCCTTCTTGGGGACCACCCCTAACGGAGAACAAACGAAATCCGGTACCGGGGGCTCACTAAACGGGCCGGCGACCCGTCCCCGGCTAACCTCTTTCTGAATTTTTTCTTGCACTACAGATGCATGTTGTAAAACGGAAAGTTGATTTTTGCACATCCCTACACCCTGAAAGTCCCCTACCGGGATGCGGAAACCATGTGTAAAACCGTTCCGCAGCACCCCGGCAGAAGTACGATCCGGGTATTCGCTGAGCCAGGGAATCATTGCCAAGGTATCAATCGGGGTTGGTAAAGGCGCCCCTCGGCCTAGCTTAGACCTGTTTGGCGCCTCCCTTACCCCCATTCTCACTCGTTCTGGCTCTGCACGATGACTCAGGATGGGACGACCCACACGTACTACACTCATGTTTGAATTTACACGATCCCGGAGGCCTGGTACACTTCCCCTTGTTAAAATTAAAACAGAAACCCTTTCTCCCTGTATTGCCTGCGGGCCTCGACTGGTCGTCGGTGCTCGTACTTGGTCGAAAGGGCGTCCCCACATTTTGGCGGGAGTAATCAACAACAGTGCTCCCGACCAATGGCATTCTTAACATTCCCGATTCTTTCATCTTATCCCATGTTAAAGAATCGTAACAATCCCAAGTCAAACTCTTGTTATGTTCCTTTTCTTTCCTGAACAAATTGTCATAACAAAACCAATGGTTACCTTGATACGCTGTCGAGTAACCCATAATTCGTGATTGATAAACGGGAAACTCAGGAAGCAACTCGGGCCTACGTTCCCCCAAAATTGATGTGAAAATACCCCATGCATTGCCCCAGTTGCCAATGTTCTCATTTACCTTAAAGGCGGCCATCTTTGCGCGCCAAACACTCGGATGCATTAAGTCCTTCTGACTTTTTACATGCTCCACATCATAATGATCAACAAGCAGGGAAAAAATATTCACGTACTCCCCCGCCCAGATCTTTTCCTTTATAGCTAAAGGCACATGTTGTCCTAATCTCTCTCTACGAGAGGGTGCTGACTCGTCCCTTGCAATCGGCAATGGCCGCTTACCTGCACCGGACGCAGCTTCTGCCGCTTGCGGCTTGTCTATCCCCGCCAACGGCGTAGCCACTCTAGCTGCCTCTTTCTTCTCACGAAGCCCTTTTATCAGCGCCTGTGCTTCGGCAGCCGTGGCGCCATCACTACTATCCCCCAACCATGCTGCTAGCTGTGCTGCCAGCTCGGGGGGCATGTCTTCCTTGGATGTCGGGGTGACGACAACGGGGATTGGATTCCCCTCCATCGGTACTGGGGTCGGCGCCTCGAGCGGGGCAGAGGGAACCGGGACGGCCCCACCGGCTGGAACCTTTCTCGGCCTCTTAGGTCTCCCTCCAGCCGGCGGGGTGCCCGAACCCTCCTCCCCATCTCGCTCCGCCAACCGTTTCTTTATGTCGGACACTTCTTTGCAAAGGGCCCGCACCATCTGTTCGGTCGTCATTCTTTTTGCGCCTTTCTTGGGCATCTCTCCGAGGAAGTATCTAGAAGACAAAGAAAAAGATCAAAACGCTCAAAATTGGCTCTTCGTTCCGTCCCGAGCTCACGTGTAGCGAGGGGGTGCAGCTTCGGAGCACAAGAACAAGAGGACGTCTTCTGGTCTTGCGCCTTCTTTTATCCGTCTTCAGGGTGGGCGAAAACCCGCCCCTGCCCGCCCCGAGGGCGTGGCCGGCTGCGTCGGTGTCTAGGCCAGCCCACTCTAGGGCGGGAAAAAGCGTGCCCCGGCTACGCCGCTTCGGGCATACCAGCCGAGACGCGCCTCCCGCCCAAAAATGGCTTCCCGGGGGGATCGAGGCACTCAGCCATACGTTCGGGGGGACCGAGTGGTCGCCCCTTTCCATATGCTAAGCAAACAGGAAACTGTTTACGGCGAACATATAAGTCTTTAACAAGCAAAAACCTAGCAGAACAACGACCAATTTGCTGTACTTCCTCAATGCCATCAAATTTAATTCTTAAAAATTCTATTCCATCTCTATTTCTGTATTTCTCAAAATCAACAACATTACCCATTGATCCATTTACCAGACCTCTTTCTACATGTAAATTCCGTCTCAAAATGATTCGGCAATTTAAACACACATTCAGAGTCTTTTCAAAACCCGCTGTCTTAGATATAGTCTTCTCTAATGAATCCAATTTTGATTTCAAATTATCTGACAAAATAATTGTTGATCCCATATGCTCTAATTTGTCGATAGCTTCCAGTTTCACAATGTCTTGCTTTTCTAAATTCAACATTTTGTTGTTGAAGATGGCACATTCTGCAAGAGTTGGCATGAGACATATCCCGGATTTCTTCTCAGTAATTTTCTGAAAAATATTCTCAGGCACAATCTCTTGTTTGGGATACAAATTTGACAGTAACCGTGCATTTAAAGCTTCTTTCCCATGCTCGGTCACTTTTCCAATTCTAATATCTTGTAGAATATTCTTGTAATCTTCATCCTTTGCCTGACGCATATTTTGATGCAGTTCTGCATAATTGAAGTTTAACCATATATTGACGTTGCCAATGCTCCCTAGGCACTTCCTGGTATCTTCATGCGTGAGTATTTTGAACACAGGTTGACCTTTTACTGGTGTCAGCTGTAGAAGATCTCCGAAAACAATAATGTGTTTCCCACCAAATAAGACATCATATTCAGTTTTAAGTACTTCTTGCATTCTCAAATGCACAAAGGCAAGCATGACATTGGAAACCATGCTTACTTCGTCAATGATAAGTAGTTTCATTTTCCTCAAGACTCTTGAAACTTCACAGCAAGCATCTCCAGATAACTTGTTGTATTGTAATTTGTTGTCATGCTCCACCGGCAGCATCAATAGACGATGCAAAGTAATACCTTTAATATTATGTGCTGCCAGTCCAGTAGGAGCGGTCACAACACAAGACAGCGATGACTCAGTCCTTTCCTGCAAATAACAAGAGATTGCTTTAATGAGGAAACTTTTTCCAGTTCCCGCTTCTCCACTCACGTACAGTCGGACAGGCTTCAACGACGTACACGAGCACTCTTTCTTCTCATGACTTAATCCGTGCTCAATTTCCTTGGTAACTTCATCATATATTTTCCTCTGCTCAACGTTGAGTTGTTTTTCCAAGTCTTGTAAGTTAACTGAATCCTCCTGAGCATGTGCCATGGCTCTTTCTACTTCATTCATAGCAGTGGCAGCTTCATTTTCGATAATAGGTCCTCCAAGTGGATCTTGACTCAATGAAACAGAACTCTGACTGTCCTGAGAACTGTCTCTGGCAATCTCGGCTGCAATCGTTGCTTCCTGCTCAATTTCCAAAGTTAGCATTTCTTGATATTTAGAAAAAGCAGGACATTCTATGGACTCCTTGGCTGCATTGAAAGAGTCTTCGTAACAGAGGAAATCTCCAAGCAGTTCCTCTTCTGCACGCCAAGGCTTGAAAAGTTGTAAAAGTGCTAAATAGAAAAACTCCTTTTTTTCTGGAGATTCGCCACTTAATTTTCGATGGTTTACTAATTGGCATTTTCTTTGCTTGACCAGGCATCCCTCACTTCCAATTACAGCATACACTCCTTTCTCAATATCTTCTTTGATGTTCCTCTTGAATATATAATTTTGGAGAACCTCATATAGACAAACATTCTCAAGGTGACTGCTTCGATTTGGATAATATGTATCCAACATGTTGGTCTTCAAAATGTCGGTACTGTTTGGTTCCTTTTCTGCCAAATACTCAATTTCCCGAACAGGTTTTAGAACTCGATTTCGCGTTGCAGCAAGACCAAGACTCGCCCAAACGAGACTCCTGGATTTGGCATAGAGACTTGCTGAAGACAATCGATCAGAACATTCGTAAGCTCCGATTTCTCGATGCGACAACATCTTTAGACTGAAACTGTACAACTTCTTGCTGAGGCTCTTTTCATGGGAAATGTCCTCCCACATATCCTTCAGTTCGGTCTTTTCTTTTTTGGTGATGTAAGATGTCACATACCGAGCCACAGCCATACAGTTGTCAGCCACAAACTGTATATCCATGTTGGCATTCCACATGGACAAAATCACTGGGTTGTAGTCATTGATGTACTTGGACTCTTCATTCCTTTTCAAATTGTATGTATTCTTGGGTGATTTCCTCGTCACATTATGTCGCAGCGAAGACATCAAACTGTTCACTCTTCCTTTAGAAATCACCGGTCGTGGAAAGTTGAAACGACATTTGGTGTAGAACTTGTCCTTGTTTCTGAATTTACGACGACAGTACTTTCCACAACGATGGCTTTGGAAACGTAGAACTTGTTCTCTTAGACTTTTCTTCTCCGTTGCGTTTGGAACAGCACACGTAGAATACTGTTCGATGAAATTCATCACTAAGTCATCCGGATCTGTTCCAAATTTAGGTGCATCCTTGATCCACAGCAACATATGTATATGAGGGGCACCTCTTGCTTGATACTCCTTTCTCCAGAAGAAATCCAACACCTCTCCAAGAGGTGGATTCTTTTTATTTGTGATGAAAGACATCATAGCTTCAAATCTATGATTGAAGTACCTGCATACATTCACAGGATCCAAAGAACACAGTTCTCCAGGTGTCTTGAATTCAATGTTTTCAATATTTCCATTTGCCTCTCGTAGAAATTCAAGTAAGTCATCCCAGCCATACTCAGCACAGCTCAGAGTGAGGAACCATGTCGGAGTTCCTAAGTTCCTCAGCATACATTTTAAATCACCATGACGACGGTACCAGTACTCATTAGTACCACGCTGACACGCCATGAGATTAATTAAGTGAGAATCCAAAATACTGTCTTGGACATTGACTTTATGCATAAAGTCACTTGCCGAGATGTTTCGCATCTGTATACCACTTTTTAAGATGTGGTTCACTGCATATGAAAGTCCAGACAGATCGCTTTCAAACAGGAGATGAAACAAATAGGGAATACATTGCCGAAACCTAGAATCTTCTGCATACAATCGTAAAGTCCGGTATTCAGACGCAGGAATTTCACGAGGTCGCTCATCATATCTTCCTCCTTGACCTGTGGGAAATAGCTGTGGGAAACACCGAGCTTCCAAACTTTCCTCCCAAACACTAATGGGACTCCCTTTGGCTTGTTTCATTTGAAACAACTCAATAGCATTCCCCATGACTTCCTTGGAATGCAAAGGATGAACACTATAATGTTCATATATTTCTTCACTTTTAGAGGCCTCTACTTTCTCAATTTGGCCAGCACACAAATCGCTATCCTCTTCATCACTTACTTCCTCTTCTGCAACATATACATTCTTATAGTACTTATTATTTTTCTTCAAATACACTGTTGCCTTTTTGACTTTCCTAACATCCACTAAATCTTGCCATATTTTCTTATTCTTTGTCGGAACCCCATTAACCAAGATAACCAGAGGTTCCTCTTCCACTTTTTCTATTCCAATTGTGTTAATGTTTTTGTTCAAATCTAGAGGCAAATAAACAACTCTTCCCTTTAATCCTCTCTGTAAATCTGCTGGAGGCAACTTCCCTGTCTTTGGCTCCATTCTTACAATAGCCTGAAAGGGATGGATACTTTGAATCAAAATAGATTCATAAGTATTTAAATCCTTCAATTCAGAAGGAATCTCAACCAATTCCAGATTATTATGAACTGCCCTAGCAGGCATCTGGTTTTGGTTTAATTTATTACAACAATAAGTACACACACGTTGATCCGATCCCAAATCAAAATAATTTTCTACCATCAAGTATGTGGCTAAATCCTTCCATTCACTATTATTTTCCCTTTCACTTTTTGCATATAAATCCACTACCTTAGTCTGATTCTTATAATAAGTGCGTCGACAACATACACAAGTGAAATTAGGCCTCTCACTTGATTTCATCTGAAACGTGGCAATTTCCTTCTGAAAATTATCTGTACTGGAAACCTGTACATTATCTTCCACATTACCCTCTACTTCAGGGTCAATTTGAACATTCTCATCTTTACTACCAAAGTAACAAAACTCAATTTCTTCACAAATATTCTTCACATCTATTTCAGAACCATGCAAAAGAGCAGCACATAACTGTTTAAGCATAATTGCTGGACTCTTAGCATAATACAACATTCTCACTAATTTTCTCACTTTATTATGATGCACTGCTAGCATCCTGAAATGATGAAAAACACTCTGGCATACTCTCCTGGAAAGACAAGCCAGTGAATGACCACGCAAACCTGTCATTTGTCTCACTCTGCAAGGATCTAAATCTTGCAACAACTTCATTTTCTGCTTCAAACTTTTCTTATTAAATGTCCGTATAAAATCACAAAGCAAATTGATGGAAACCTGTCGCACACTGCAAATAGAACTACACTTCCAAATGTACACAGGACCCTTAGGACGTCTTCCTAAAACCTCATCACTTAGCGCCTCTTCTGTCTCTGTTGTCACAAGTTGTTCTTTTTCAACTGGACAACCATCCTTCACTTCATAAGCTCGACCACTGATGTCAACTGCATGCACCAAATCATTATCCTGAAAATAAGTCTCCTCATTAAAAAATGCCTCAGAACTTGAACTATGCATCCATTCTCCAGAAAAAACTTCACAAAAGTTAGTACGATTTACTACTCTCTTCCATCTACTTTTTGTTTTGAAATCAGAAATTACCTTGCTTAGTTTCCTAATTCTATTGATTACCAAAATAAACAACTTTCGCTTGATTTCAAAAGCATGATCAATAATTTTCTCTACATTTTTCTTCTTCCTATAAAATGCCGCTTTCTGTTGGCCTTTCTTTTTAATATTTTTCAATAAATTAACTAATATCCTATTACGGAACATTCGTTGTCGAATGTCCCTAAACTGTTGTTTCCTTCTACTATCATGCACAGAGTTATCTCTTCCTCTACCAGTAACATTTGTGATGGGTCTCTCCTTTCCATTTAAATTACTTTTCTTTTTGTAAACAGACACATTTTTTTGAGCAAAATTTTTTTTACTACATATATTTCTTAAGAATGATTTCGTGCTCTTACCCGGACCTTTCTTGGTGTTTTGATAAGTATTTGGGGAAGAGGACTGCTGCAATAAAACATCATCCTGCTGTCTTTGACGTTTTCTAGCCTTTCGTATTCGACTTCTGGAAGGCATTTTCCAAACTATGAAAGAATCTGCAGTTGAATCTGTGAAAAAATATAATATAAAATGTTATTAACCACTATTACCAAACAGTAAATAAATAACAGTCATCTAAAACTTAATGCCGTACTAATTATTTAACATAGCAAATATTTTCCACCAGCACTGCATCACAAAAATGACACTCAATGGTACAAAACAGGCATACAACACTCATAAATCACTCCCTAATATTTTAAATCATTAATTCAGGATGACGATAAGATGTAGCCTATCTAAAGGTTTGTTTAGGCCCAGATCTTTTGACTGGGGTGAATGTGTGTCATTGATCCACATTCAGTCCATCACCTGTTTTGTTTATTTGAGGTGAGGCCAACACATGGTTGCAGATAAGATTTTCACTGAAAAAAAACCAAGGTAAAAAAACATGTGAAGGCCTACCAATGAAGTAAATCATTAAATGAAAACCAATACATTTCTGGAAATATGCACTACTAGTGCTTCATAAGATGTTTTGGGTCATATTTATAAGTTATTTGAGTATCTAGTATGCTATTTTACATTCTTCATGGTGCAAATTTATTGTAAATACGCTCCCACCTGCGGTTGGCAAATTTAGATTTTGATTATGGGAGTTAGATAGGCATGTTAATAATTTCCCAAAAATGGTATATAACCCCAAACAACCTTTGTAGCAAATGCTCTTAGCCATGTTATCCACCTCCCATTGGATAACATGGCTAAGAAGTGCTTGCAAATGTGATAAAAAAAGGCCTACAATGCATGAATATCGCAGAAAAATCAGCGATATTCATGCATTTTCCAGCAAATGCTCTTAGCCATGTTATCCACTTCCTATTAAATAACATGGCTAAGAACTGCTCAGGGCACCATGAGGAACGCTTTCCATTTAAAAAGGGAAAAATAACATCAAAGACACTAAAATGCCTTCTAAATATGACCCCAAACAACCTATGAAGCTCTAACAGTACATATCCTGAAATTTAATTGATTTCAAAATTCGTTTTTAAACACAGCATATAAATCAATTGTATACCTGCATTCATGAAGAAATGACTAAAAATGTCCTTGAGACACATGATTGTGTTTTCTGGAATGCCCTAGCACCATTTTTGGGACACTATTAACATGGCTACGTAACTCCCATAATCAAAATCTAAATTTGCCAAGCACAAGTGGGAGCGTATTTACAAGACACTTGCCCCATGAGGAACACTTTCCATTTAAAAAGGGAAAAATAACATCGCAGAAAAGTCAGCGATATTCATGCATTTTCCAGCAAATGCTCTTAGCCATGTTATCCACTTCCTATTAAATAACATGGCTAAGAACTGCTCAGGGCCCCATGAGGAACGCTTTCCATTTAAAAAGGGAAAAATAACATCAAAGACACTAAAATGCCTTCTAAATATGAACCCAAACAACCTATGAAGCAATGTGAAAAAAAACGGCCACAATCCATGAATATAGCAGAAAAATCAGCGATATTCATGCATTTTCCAGCAAATGCTCTTAGCCATGTTATCCACTTCCTATGAAATAACATGGCTAAGAACTGCTCAGGGCCCCATGAGGAACGCTTTCCATTTAAAAAGGGAAAAATAACATCAAAGACACTAAAATGCCTTCTAAATATGACCCCAAACAACCTATGAAGCTCTAACAGTACATATCCTGAAATTTAATTCATTTCAAAATTCTTTTTTAAACACAGCATATAAATCAATTGTATATCTGCATTCATGAAGAAATAACTAAAAATGTCCTTGAGACACATGAAAGTGTTTTCTGGAATGCCCTAGCACCATTTTTGGGACACTATTAACATGGCTAGGTAACTCCCATAATCAAAATCTAAATTTGCCAAGCACAAGTGGGAGCGTATTTACAAGACACTTGCCCCATGAGGAACACTTTCCATTTAAAAAGGGAAAAATAACATCGCAGAAAAGTCAGCGATATTCATGCATTTTCCAGCAAATGCTCTTAGCCATGTTATCCACTTCCTATTAAATAACATGGCTAAGAACTGCTCAGGGCCCCATGAGGAACGCTTTCCATTTAAAAAGGGAAAAATAACATCAAAGACACTAAAATGCCTTCTAAATATGAACCCAAACAACCTATGAAGCAATGTGAAAAAAAACGGCCACAATCCATGAATATAGCAGAAAAATCAGCGATATTCATGCATTTTCCAGCAAATGCTCTTAGCCATGTTATCCACTTCCTATGAAATAACATGGCTAAGAACTGCTCAGGGCCCCATGAGGAACGCTTTCCATTTAAAAAGGGAAAAATAACATCAAAGACACTAAAATGCCTTCTAAATAGGACCCCAAACAACCTATGAAGCTCTAACAGTACATATCCTGAAATTTAATTCATTTCAAAATTCGTTTTTAAACACAGCATATAAATCAATTGTATATCTGCATTCATGAAGAAATAACTAAAAATGTCCTTGAGACACATGAAAGTGTTTTCTGGAATGCCCTAGCACCATTTTTGGGACACTATTAACATGGCTAGGTAACTCCCATAATCAAAATCTAAATTTGCCAAGCACAAGTGGGAGCGTATTTACAAGACACTTGCCCCATGAGGAACACTTTACATTTTAAAAGGCGAACATAACATCTTAGACACTCAAATACCTTATAAATATGGCCCAAAACAACCTATGAAGCTCTAGCAGTAAATATCCAGAAATGTAATTGATTTCTGAAATCGTTTTTAAAAGCAACATATCTGTTTCAGCTTACATAACAGACCATGAAATGGCCTCCATGTATTACAATATCTTGTGTTACAGCATGCCAGAATGTTACACCAAATATGCAATTATAATTTCTCTATGAAACTAATTCTATTAGTATATAACTAGAGACAAAACCACATTTTAAAAACACAGCTTTCTTCATCATTTTCTCCTTAAATCATACTATTCTCTATCTAAATTAAATAAATCTTTTCTCACCTTAGCAAATATTTTTTGAGTTTTGAAAACAGTCTCAGAAATACACCAAATTGTCTTCAGCAGAAGAAAAAGGATGCACTCCAAAGGCTGCAGCTATTGAAAGCACAGAAATACAGATATTCTTTTCACATATCTCTCATATTAGCCAATCATACCTCTTCCCTCACTTTTTTCAAATCAAAACCCTTCCCCCCTCTGCCCTGTCTGCCTTGTTTCCATAGCAACCACCTCCTGGAAGACCTCTGATGTTTGCAAATTCACACAACAATGTTTCAATTGAACTCTGAACTCTCAGTGCACCTGCGTATCCAGTGCAATCTTTCATTAATTGTTTCTTCCTTGACCATTCAAATTACATCTTTCAAAGAACACATCCATGCACCCTAACTTTCTGTTTTCAGAAATGGAAATGCACCAATCACTGCTAATGAATCATTAGCATTGTAAATCCACAGTTTTTTTTCTTTAGAAACTCCTACTGTTTCAACTGCCCTTTCATTACCACACTTCATCTGACTGCAGAACAACCTTCTTCCACCATGTTTAACGTCTGGATTGTTGGACATAGTTACATCCACTGGGCTCAAAGGTATGCTGAGAGCAGAAATTTACACAACCTCAATTTACAAGATGTGGAAATTAACTGGTTGGGCCAAAGAGGATTAAAATGTCACCAATTGATACCATTGGTGAAAACCTTTATGCATTTGCCAAAACCTGACCTGTTAATAGTGCACTGTGGAGGTAATGATTTGGGCACTTTGACAGGGGTAGGTCTGGAAATGCTTTTAAAGGACACCTTGGAGCAATTAATGGCACTTTTTCCTCAAACTGCCTTGGTATATTCCAATATATGCCAAAGACAGAAATGGAGGTGGTCCAACCAATTTTGTCCACAAATTGAGAAAGCGAGGAAGCATGTAAACAAATCTGTTTCAGCTTACATGAGAGACCATGGAATGGGCTCCCTTTACAACAATAACTTGCGTTACTACATGCAAGATATCTACAGAGGAGATGGAGTTCACTTCTCAGATGAGGGCAACAGAATTTTCATTCTGAATTTAAGACTGTGCATTGGTACCTACTTATAAGTACCTAAATGTACCATAAACCCAAAAGCTCTTCTCAGAGCTACCCTACATCTGATCACTCACAATTATTATTTTTCTCTAACTTTTTTCACTAATTTTCCACAAAATTCGCTCCCCGGAGCGCTACCCGGTTCGCTAACCGAAAGCTAACCTCGCGGAATTTTTTTAAAAAAAGTTTTTTTTTCCGCACATATAAGCCTCCTCAGCCACGCTTAGAAAACCTAGGGGGTCAAGATAAGTCTACCATGACCCCTTCTACCCATTCTAAACATTATTTGCCCTCCATCTTGTATCTTAATGCGAACGAAACACAAAATGGTGGACTCCCGTGACGCTTAAGGTTCGCTAACCGGGCAGCTTCCCGGAAAGCGGTCCTAAAAAAAGGCGGGAAAGTAATTTACAGAAAAACGACTAGAGACACTCTCACCAAATATAGATTAGCTCATACTACATAACATTCCCTTCCATTCTCACAAATTTCATTGAAATTCCATTTAGCCATTTAGCCTGTAGACCTCTCCAAGTACCGTGAGGTAAATTACTTCACAAAACACATCTGAATTGTTGGAATTGACAACCAATGAAAATGTTACTTTCATTTTCTACTTTTATTACCTGACATTTAATTGGTTATATACCTGTATATATATAAAGGGAGAGAAGGAAACACAGCCATTTTGACTACTACTTCTTGTTGTACCTCCAATTTCAATAGCTTCAAAAAACTTCAACTTCTTTGTGAAGGTAAGTTATAATTTAATATATTGTGCACTATGACTTAATATAGTAGACTTTTTCTGCTAGATATACACTATCCCTCTGTAGTAGTAATGTATTTAGATAGACTTCTCTGTTATAGTTATCAATGGAGTAAGGCTTGTCTTGGTTAAATCACATACACTTTTTTATAGTCCTATTTCCACTCTCATACTATACACTGCCAAAAGATAAATTCACTGATAAAAACTGCCTATCTAAAATTAATCCCAACAGTGCCCTATCTCTACTAATATATATTTTTTTAATCCAAATTTCAGGCAAAATGGAAGGCGAGCAGCAAGTTTCATTTGAGATGGACCTGGAAGAGAGCAGCCAGGAATTAATAGAACCAATTGACATGGAATTTATGGATGAAAGCTTGGATAATGAACTGCTGCAATGTGTCCAAGCAGTAGATCTCCTCCTTGCAAATGAGGACATTTTGCAACCTCACAGATTGCAAACAATATTTCAAGAAAATAATGACATTTCAGACACTGAAATGTTAGAAAGTTTAATAAATTATGAAAAAGAATCAAAATAAAAAAAACACTTTAAAAAAAAAGAAAACAAAAAAAAACAAGAAAAACAACAAACAATTAACATACAGTATTAGAAAAGTCTTTCATTCTTTTATCCATAAAGTTCGCTGCCCAGAAAGCTATCCGGTTCGCGAACTTGGCGCTTACCACGCAAAAAAAAATTTTTTTTTTGGACCCTCCTAGGCCCTTTTAAAACCTCCACATAAAACCTAGGGGGTCAACGAGGATCTACTATGCCCCCTTATGGTAATTTCCCCCTTTGTTTTGGCCTCCTCTTGTCTCTCGATCCTACCGAGAGACAAGATGGCGGCCGCTCCGGACTGTTTAGAATGTTGACAGACACCGGAGGGCCAATCAGCTTCGCATCGCAAAGTTCCGATACGCGAAAGGTTCGCTAACCGGATCGCTGCCCGGAGCGCTGTTACAGATATATATCTTGATTTAAACGTTAATTTCTCAAAATCCACTGAAGCACATATATTGAGACCTAGCAAAGGCACATCGGGCTAACAGTCCCTACAATTTTGCCAAGTTTCGTGCAAATCCATTCAGCCGTTCGGGCTAAAAGTGAGTCCAACCGCCCTATGGAAATTAACATGGAAAAAACGCGTTTTGGGACCCCCCTTTTTTCTCGGCCCCCCCTCCACAAAACCCCCCCAAATTTTCAAGGGCTGCTCAGAAACAAAATGTGCCATTTTCCTGAAAATTTCAGCCAATTCCGTCCACAAACGCCAAAGTTATTAGGCATAGAATTTTCAGAAATCCCATAGGGAAAAAATCCTAACTATATATACCTACTGGCGACCGCCAGTAGGTAATATATATATATATATATATATATATATATATATATGTATATATATATATATATATATATATATATATATATATATATATATATATATATATATATTACCTACTGGCGGTCGCCAGTAGGTATATATAGTTAGGATTTTTTCCCTATGGCATTTCTGAAAATTCTATGTCTAATAACTTTAGCGTTTGTGGACGGAATCGGCTGAAATTTTCAGGAAAATGGCACATTTTGTTTCTGAGCAGCCCCTGAAAATTTGGGGGGGGGGGTCGTCAAGGGGGGGCCGAGAAAAAAGGGGGGTCCCAAAACGCGTTTTTCCCATGTTAATTTCCATAGGGCGGTTGGACTCACTTTTAGCCCGAACGGCTGAATGGATTTTCACGAAACTTGGCAAAATTGTAGGGACTGTTAGCCCGATGTGCCTTTGCTAGGTCTCAATATATGTGCTTCAGTGGATTTTGAGAAATTAACGTTTAAATCAAGATATATATCTGTAACAGCGCTCTGGGCAGCGATCCGGTTAGCGAACTTTTCGCGTATCGGAACTTTGCGCGCAGAAAGCTGATTGGCTCTCCGGTGTCTGTCAACATTCTAAACAGTCCGGAGCGGCCGCCATCTTATCTCTCGGTAGGATCGAGAGAGAAGAAGAGGTGAAAAACGAAGGGGGAATTTAATGAAAGGGGGCAAGGTATCCCCCTCTTGACCCCCTAGGAATGCTGTTGGGGTTATTAAAGGGTCCTGTGGGGAAAATAAAAAAAAAAATGATTTTTCACGGTAGAAGCGCTTCACGGGCCGCGAACTGGGCCGCAAACTGGTAGCGAAACGGGAATTCGCCATTTTGTGCTTCGTTAATTAAATTACTAGGTATAAGGGGGTGCGGGAGACGTATCCTAATCCCCTATGTTTCCTGAGGGTGGCTGAGGAGGCTCATATATGTTGATACATCTCTTCCAGCGGCTGTGCGTGAGCTTTTTTTTTTTTTGCTGCGTGACAGTCCGGAGCGGCCGCCATCTTATCTCTCGGTAGGATCGAGAGAGAAGAAGAGGTGAAAAACGAAGGGGGAATTTAATGAAAGGGGGCATGGTTTCCCCCTCTTGACCCCCTAGGAATGTTGTTGGGGTTATTAAAGGGTCCTATGGGGAAAATAAAAAAAAAAAAGATTTTTCACGGTAGAAGCGCTTCACGGGCCGCGAACTGGGCCGCAAACTGGTAGCGAAACGGGAATTCGCCATTTTGTGCTTCGTTAATTAAATTACTAGGTATAAGGGGGTGCGGGAGACATATCCTAATCCCCTATGTTTCCTGAGGGTGGCTGAGGAGGCTGATATATGTTGATACATCTCTTCCAGCGGCTGCGCCATCTTGCCTTTTTTCCAATGCCACAATTTTGTCGTGCACGGCAGCCATTTTAGATGCCAGGCTGGTCCCAGGCTATCACCTACCCCTGCGGATGTAGTTTATGGCCCCAGCTGTAGAGAATTCAGACATGCCAACCCTCCCGATTCAGGCGTGTGACTACTGATTTCAGTGCTAGTCTCCCGCCTCCCGATTTCTGCAAGCAAAAACCCGGGGGCATATTACGAACAAGTAGCGATAATTTTTGTCTCTAACTTGTTTAGAGACAAAAATTATCGCCGCACATCGGCGATTTTTATCGCAGATAAACCTTGCTATTATCGCAGAAAAGTCAGCGATATTCATGTATTATCGAGCAAATGCTCTTAGCCATGTTATCCACCTCCCATTGGATAACATGGCTAAGAACTGCTCAGGGCAGGTGTTAGATTTTGGAGATATTCGCGCTTAGCGCGAATATCTCCAAAAGTTGGTAATAGGAGATAGCGATGTTAGGGACTGTTTCCAGTCGCTAACATCTTGGCACGCCACTTTGCATGTCATTAGTGATAAGTATCACTGACATGCAAAGCGGGGCCCAAGATGGTCGCTATCTCCTTTTAGCTGTCACTAACTGGTGTTAGCGACAGCTTGGTAATAGGGAGATAATTTTATCTCCGCTTTCATGGCTTTTAAAGCCAAAAAAGCGGAGATAAACCCCCTTGATAATATGCCCCACGATTCCTTGGGGGTTTCAGCTGACAGGGCTTGGTATTGTGTTACATGGCAATTTTTCCAGGAAACGTCAGAGGGTCGATGCAGGGGTTCTAGAAGAGGTGATAAACCATTTAAGCCTCATGAACAAGCGCATGGTCTTTTAAAGATTTGTGAAGTACTCGGGGCGGCGGTGTGTGTGTGCCCTCTTTCAGGAGCGGGCGGGGGGGCACTGCCAGCAACTTGCCAGATCAGGTAGTGTTCAACACGTGCATCACCCTTTCTCTGCCTGCTATTGCGCTCCATGCTTCGGAAAGGTAAGAAAAAGAACGTGCATTTGAGTTTGAAATGTCCGATCCTGCAGCAGCACACTTCCAAAGCCCACACATGACAATAACCCGATTCAAGGCCCTATTCACCTGTTTTTAAAAAAATAGATAACACTCCAACAAAGTAAGATTATAAAACTTTATTAACTTTTAACTATAATGAACGGAACAAAAAGTAAAAACATTTAAACATTTTTCAACTCAAAAAGCAACAATGGTTAGAAGCTGTCTTTTGTGCGAATAGTCCCAAGGCAGCACAACGTGCAGAGTTCTGGACGGCACCCAGGTGATGTTGCCTGGGTGCCGCACTGGTTTTGGGATCCTACAATGCAGCACAGAAAAACAGCGTGGGGCGTCCCGGGTGGTGCGGGGGGAGGCCTCGTCAGTAGCGGTCTGTTGTGCGAATAGTCCCAAGGCAGCAGAACGCGTTGAGATGTTGATGGGACTGTGTCCAGTGTCCCATGGCTGACACAACATGTACGACAGGCCCCCAGGTGATGTCCAGTAAACTGCCGCACTGGTTTTGGTATCCTACAATGCTGCTCCGAAAATTGGCGTGCGGCGGCCCGGGGGTGGGGGAGGCGGCGTGAACGGGCCTCCCCAGGTGGCGGCCATCTAGCTGAGTTGCGCCCGCTCTTGCGGCTACAGCGTCTCGCTCACCATGTTGTTGAGTTGCTCCCACTCTTGCAGTGCAGCGATAGGCGGCTGCCACATGGCTCTTAAAATGGCGGACGGCTCCTCGGTTTTGGGCCTGGTCCACTGAAATGGCCCTGGGACACCTTGGAACTCGGACGCTTGCCTGCTAGGGCTTGGGCTCCATTCTCGAAAAGCGTCCCCTCAGCCGTGAAGATTCTACAAAAGTCTTGGGGGCCCCCGACTCCCGCAGGCTTCCGGTGGGGAGCGGCTGCCATGATTGCTCGCGGAATGACCACGACGGAGCCACGAGATGGTGGTGCTCTCATGCTGACGCCAGCTTCAGTCTGAATGATCCAGAAACAAGGTGGGGCTTTCATCGTTTGGGAAAAAAAAATGTTCTAAACCAATGAAAAGTGTTATTTTTAGGTCATATGACCAAGCCTTCCATCTTTAGGAAACCAAAAGTAAAATGAACCAATGAAAAGTTTTATAAACAAGTCACATGACCTGTTATGCGGCATAGGGCTACAAAAAGCGTAGAAAATCCGTTGGCACGTGAGGCGGCGTCAGTAGCGGACCGATGTGCGAATAGGCCGAAGGCAGCACAACGCGCCGAGATCCGGATGGCACCGAGGTGGTGTCCAGCAAATTGCCGCACTGGTGTGGCCATCCTACAATGCTGCGCCGAAAGACGGCGTGTCCAGCTGAGTTGCGGTCACTGTTGCGGTACAGTGACTCGAACGCGCCGAGATCCGGATGGCACCGAGGTGGTGTCCAGCAAATTGCCGCACTGGTGTGGCCATCCTACAATGCTGCGCCGAAAGACGGCGTGTCCAGCTGAGTTGCGGTCACTGTTGCGGTACAGTGACTCGAACGCGCCGAGATGCGGATGGCACCGAGGTGGTGTCCAGCAAATTGCCGCACTGGTGTGGCCATCCTACAATGCTGCGCCGAAAGACGGCGTGTCCAGCTGAGTTGCGGTCATTCTTGCGGTACAGTGAGTCGAACGCGCCGAGATCTGGATGGCCCCGATGTTGTGTCCAGCAATTTGCCGCACTGGTGTGGCCATCCTACAATGCTGCGCCGAAAGTCGGCGTGGGGTGCCCCGTTGGCTTATGAGGTGATGTCAGTAGTGGACCGATGTGTGAATAGGTCGGAACCAGCACAAGGCGCCAAGATCTGAATGGCAAGTCCTGGATGTTGAGTGCCTCAGTTGAGAGTTCTGAGCAGTGCTTGTAAGACTGTCTGAAGCTTATTTGCACCTGCTGCAGCTTCACTAGGTCCGGCGGAACTTTTTGCCTTTTCCTTTCTGCTTCTTTTCCTACAATGCGTTTCATCTGAAGACACGACCAGGTCCCTGAATGTGTGCAGGGGGACGCTATTGATTGAATGAAAATGGCGGCTTGACACAAAGCTGACTCAAGCGTTACTGTTGATGCTATACAGACAAAAATTGGTTTTCAGTTTGTACATTCTTCAGGTTTTTTTTTTCCATCCAAGTCTGATTGAGAGTTTGTAGAAAAATGGCTTCAGATTTTCCACATACTACTCTTCAACATTCTTCCTAAATGTAACAATGTGAAACTCACTAGGAGAACGGCTGTTTCTGTTTCCTTTCAAAATGCTGCCAACAATATTTTCTGAATGGAAGACACCATCTTGTAGCATAAAGGGCCGAAAGGGGTTCTGGTCTGGCCGATGGTTGGTGGAGACATTTTGACTATATCTTGGACCTGCCCGGCCTCGCCCAAAATGGCGCCGGTATAAATGGGACTCGTAACTCCTTGCCCGCAAATGTATATCTAGAAAATGTTATTGTAAGTGGCCCTGTCGTATTTTAATTACAAAATGTACGTCCACCGATTCCGCAACTGTTAGACACCTTTGTTCTTGCAACCTAATGGCCCGCTCGTTACGTTCTTCTACAGTGTAAATGTCTCCTCATCATATACGATTTCAGTTTGCTCCGTGGCCGGCCCACGTGGTTATAGGCCTGTATTTGTATACTGACATTTTCACAATAAAGGTTTTTAAAACAAAACACGGTAGTAGTATTTACATTGGTAAAGTTTTTACTTTTAGTCACTGTTTTCGAATCAGTAAAGGCAAGTGAAATAAAGCAGTCCAATTACATGACGGATAAAAGGTATAATATGTAGGAACGCAGTAAAGATAAATGCTTAAGGGCAGTTGTGTTTTTCATATCTGCAATATAAAGTGATCGATAAGAATCTGATAATCAGGCGTATCGGCGACTAAGACAGCAGGCCGAATCTCTTTTACTCAACGGCTTCGTCATGGAAGGAAGAAACGCCCTTTTTCTCGAAAAAGGAATATATTTTACTTACAAGACAGTTGTAAATTTTCCGGTAGAGTACATTAGCCTGGAATATTATAACATATGTTTGAAAAAAAAATATTGTTCGAAAACAATAAAAAGCGTAATTTTTAGGTCATATGACCAAGCTTTTCATCATTAAATTAACAAAAGTAAAATGAACCAATGAAAAGTTTTATTAACAAGTCACATGACCTGTTATGCTTACGTTACGCGCTGCGCGCCGCGCCTCGGATCACTTCCGGGTGCGGTAACGCGGCGTGTCATATAACGCATTACGCGACAATGTAGGTCAAGAATATAGTCAAAATGTCTCCACCAACCAGCGTTCGGAACACAACCCCTTTCAGCAGTCCAAAAAGTTCTGTTAAATGACAACAGAGGGGACAGGCAACAAGAACCATCAGTCAAAGAGGGGAGGGCAAGTTCTTCTCTTCCGGGTCATGTTGGGGCGCTACCGGAACTGATCGAATTGGTAGTCTACAGTGTTTCTGGATGTTTCAGACTAAAGCTGGCGTCAGCATGAGACCACTACCATCTCGTAGCTCCGTCGTGGCCATTCCACGAGCAATCATGGCAGCCGCTCCCCACCAGAAGCCTGCGGGAGTCGGAGGCCCCCAAGACTTTTGTAGAATCTTCACGGCTGAGGGGACGCTTTTCGAGAATGGGACCCAAGCCCTATCAGGGAAGCGTCCGAGTTCAAAGGTGTCCCAGGGCCATTTTAGTGGACCAGGCCCAAAAGCGAAGAGCCGGCCGCCATTTTGAGAGTCCTGTGGCAGCCGCCTATCGCTGCACCGCAAGAGTGGGCGCAATTCAGCTGGATGGTGGGGAAGACGCTGTAGCCGCAAGAGTGGGCGCAACTCAGCTGGATGGGACAAGGTTCAGAATTGAAGAGTCATCAAAAGGCAAAAAGTTCCGCCGGACCCCGGGAGCCGGCCGCCTATGTCGGGGGCGATCTCAGGCTACACCAGTGCTATAAGACTTGGGGAGGGTGTCGGAGCCAAGCGTCTTCTCCGAGTCCATGGCCATCACACCGCCCCTCAGGGGCCTCCGTCAAGCTGTTTAGGAAGGTAACATATCACATTGTTTTCTAATGCAGTCAGGTCCACAAACGACACTCACTTACTTTGAGAATAGTGAAGCTGCAGTAGGTGGAAATAAGCTTCAGACAGTGTTACAAGCGCTGCTCAGAACTCTTAACTATGGCACCCAACATCCAGAACTTATGCCATTTGAGAATGGCAGTGACATCGAAGCAACTCAGGGACCAAAACCATTAACGTACTTTCACGTATGAAAATCTTACTTGGGGAGGGGGCAGGAGCGAAGCGCCCCCTCCCAGTCAGCGCCACCACACCGTATGTTGAAAATTTGAAGCCATCGTTCTACAAAGTCAACCAAACTTGGATTGAAAAATCTAGAAAAATGTACAAACTGAAAACCAGTTTTGGTCTGCATAGCATCAGTAGCAACGCTTGAGTCAGCTTTGTGTCAAGCCGCCATTTTGATTCAACAAAGCACAGGCATTGAAAAAGGCTCAAACTCAGAACTCTGAACTATGGCACCCAACATCCAGGAGCTTGCCATCCGGATCTTGGAGCCTTGTGCTGCTTTCGACCTATTCACACATCGGTCCACTACTGACATCATCTTATAAACCAACGTTATGTAAATAGTTTTTTAATAAAATGTTTTACCCTGTTTCTTTGCTGGTGTGTTGTCTATATTTTTAATATTTGCATAGGGTTTGTCGTTATTTTGTGCGGGATGGGTGATGGAGCCGAGCTGTCTTGCAGCCCTCATGGTGTGGAGCTCAGTTCATCTCACTATTTTCATATTTCTCATGAAGGGTTGTTCCTAATATTTCTATTTTAGCGAGGTCAAAAAGAGATCCAATTAGTGGCCTACTGATTTTGCTCGATTACTTTTATTTTTTTACACGATTTTTCACTATCTGCAAAGACTAAACAGAGTATTGCGACTTTGTGCTTGTTTGTAAATAGAGAATGATCCAAAGAGAACCAATTCTAAAACAGTAAATGCTTGGACAACAATCAATCAAATGGAGAGACAAGCAGGCACGACGGATTACAACGGGGGTAAAGGCCTGCGTTAACTACCCTTCAGTATCTGCAAAGAGAGAGTACTACTAAGACAAAAGAGGGGAGGGGGGGGGTGCAGCGTTCAAAGCACATCAGCGTGCATAAATACGAAAATGTTTTTATCTATCACGTACTTGACATTTTAAAGCTTTTCATATTTGCTATTAAAAAACCAATGAAATTCACAGAAAAAACCATAGGTTATAGTGGATATATAGTTAGGAATTTGCATTTACAAAACCTTGAAAATTCAATGAAAAAACCATTGGTTTTAGGCCATATATAGTTAGGGATTTGCATTTACAAAACCTTATTTTACTCGCATAAAACCATTGAAATTCCATATATAGTTATAAGCGCTAACTATATATCGCGCACCCGCAATCCACTGCTGATGATGTCACATATTACATCATTCATGACATGGTTAGTGACATCACTGATGACATCACTGATGACATCTCAAATGACATCACTGATGACATCACTGAAAACATCTCATTTGACATGACTGATAACATCACTGATGATATCATTCATGTGATAATACGATGAACCTCTTCAGACTCTAATATAACCTTAGATACAATCAGTGTAAACAGACACTCACAGACTGTCACTCATCCATGGAGTTACTCACACACCTAGTCAGTCATGCAAAGAATCAATCACACCTCCATTTCCTCAACTATACAGTTATACAAACTTTACTTATTCAAACATATACTAACACATATTTACTCTATTATACAATCCCTGATACAAGTTCACAATGATCCATACAGCCACTCACACATTCACTGGCTCTTATGCACAGTTATTTATATATGTCAACTCTCACATGTACTGTGTTTTACATATGTACTTACTTTGACATGTAGCACTGAGATATCCATTCACTCACCAATACACTCATGCACACAGTCAACCGCCCATACAGCTGTTTCCACATGCACTTTTGAAACCATACATCTAGTGAATCAACTGCTCACACATCTATGCACAGAGTCACACACCTCCCAGCCACCCACACACACACTCAGTATCCCATACAAATACTTGGGCAACCAATCAATAACCCATATAGTTACTCATATAGCTACTTATCAACACATGGAACAGTTTACAGAACAACAGACATAATGATGCACAAATTAAGACAGTTTAGTCACTAACCCATGCACTCAATGAGACACATTTAATCACTCACTCATACAGTCAGTCATGCACCTACTAAATCCTTCATCCAGACACTTATATATCCACTCATTCTTCAATATGTAAGAGATATTTTAACTTTACAGAAACATACAGTCACTGGGTGTTGTCATCAGTGATGTCATCAGTGATGTCATTTGAGATGTCATCAGTGATGTCATCAGTGATGTCACTAACCATGTCATGAATGATGTAATATGTGACATCATCAGCAGTGGATTGCGGGTGCGCGATATATAGTTAGCGCTTATAACTATATATGGAATTTCAATGGTTTTATGCGAGTAAAATAAGGTTTTGTAAATGCAAATCCCTAACTATATATGGCCTAAAACCAATGGTTTTTTCATTGAATTTTCAAGGTTTTGTAAATGCAAATTCCTAACTATATATCCACTATAACCTATGGTTTTTTCTGTGAATATATCTGTATATATATATATCTGTATATCTATACATATATATATGTATATATGTATGTATATATATATATACATATATATATGTATATATGTATGTATGTATATATATATATATATATATATATATATATATATATATATATTACCTACTGGCGGTCGCCAGTAGGTATATATAGTTAGGATTTTTTCCCTATGGGATTTCTGAAAATTCTATGCCTAATAACTTTGGCGTTTGTGGATGGAATTGGCTGAAATTTTCTGGAAAATGGCACATTTTGTTTCTGAGCAGCTCTTGGAAATTTGGGGGGTGTTCGGCAAGGGGGGGCTGAGATAAAAGGGGGGTCCCAAAACGCGTTTTTCCCATGTTAATTTCCATAGGGCGTTTGGCCTCACTTTTAGCCCGAACGGCTGAATGGATTTCCACCAAACTTGGCAAAATTGTAGGGACTGTTAGCCTGATGTGCCTTTGCTAGGTCTCAATATATGTGCTTCAGTGGATTTTGAGAAATTAACATTTAAAACAAGATATATATCTGTAACAGCGCTCCGGGCAGCGATCCGGTTAGCGAACTTTTCGCGTATCGGAACTTTGCGAAGCGAAGCTGATTGGCTCTCCGGTGTCTGTCAACATTCTAAACAGTCCGGAGCGGCCGCCATCTTGTCTCTCGGTAGGAACGAGAGACAAGAGGAGGCCAAAAGAAAGGGGGAAATTACCATAAGGGGGCATAGTAGATCCTCGTTGACCCCCTAGGTTTTATGTGGAGGTTTTAAAAGGGCCCAGGAGGGTAAAAAAAAAAACATTTTTTTTTTTGCGTGGTAAGCACCAAGTTCGCGAACCGGAAAGCGTTCTGGGCAGCGTACTATAAGGATAAAAGAATGATAGACTTTTATAATACTGTATGTTAATTATTTGTTGTTTTTGTTGTTTTTTTTTGTTTTGTTTATTTTTAAAGTATTTTTTTTTATTTTGATTGTGTTTCATAATTCATTAAATTTTCTAACATTTCAGTGTCAGAAATTTCAAAATTGAATATAGGGTGTAAATTGTCCTCATTTTGAAGCAGGTTATCCACTGCTTCAACACATTGTAGTAGTTCCTGGTCTCTACTTTGATCCATAAAATCATCAATTTTTTCTTGGCTGCTCTCCTCCAGTACAATTGTAAATTTAACTTGTTGCTCGCCTTCCATTTTGCCTGAAATTTTGATTAAAAAAATATATATTAGTAGAGATAGGGCACTGTTGGGATTAATTTTAGATAGGCAGTTTTTATCAGTGAATTTATCTTTTGGCAGTGTATAGTATCAGAGTGAAAATAGGACTATAAAAAAGTGTATGTGATTTAACCAAGACAAGCCTAACTTCATTCATAACTATAATAGAGAAGTCTATCTAAATCTATAACTACTATAGAGGGATAGTATATATCTATCAGAAAAAGTCTACCATATTAAGTTATAGTGCACAATATACTTCAGTTTTAAAAATAACAACTTACCTTCACAAACAAGTTGAAGTGTTTGATAGCTATTCAAATGTGATGTACAAGTACAACAAGAAGTAGCAGTCAAAATGGCTGTGTTTTCTTCTCCTCCTTTATATATATACAGGTATATAACCAATCAAATGTCAGGTAATAAAAGTAGAAAATGAAAGGAACATTTTCATTGGTTGTCAATTCCAACACTTAGAGAGGTCTACAGGCTTAATGGCTAAATGAAATTTCAATCAAATTTGTGAGAATGAAAGGGATTGTTATGTAGTATGAGCTAATCTATATTTGGTGAGAGTGTCTCTAGTCGTTTTTCTGTAAATTACTTTCCCACCTTTTTTTAGGACCGCTTTCCGGAAAGCGGCCCGGTTAGCGAACCTTAAGCGTCACGGGAGTCCACCATTTTGTGTTTCGGTCGCATTAAGATACAAGATGGAGGGCAAATAATGTTTAGAATGGGTAGAAGGGGTCATGGTAGACTTATCTTGACCCCCTAGGTTTTCTGAGGGTGGCTGAGGAGGCTTATATGTGCGGAAAAAAAACATTTTTTTTAAAAAATCCGCGAGGTTAGCTTTCGGTTAGCGAACTGGGTAGCGCTCCGGGGAGCGTATTTTGTGGAAAATTGGTGAAAAAAGTTAGAGAAAAATAATAATTGTGAGTGATCAGATGTAGGGTAGCTCTGAGAAGAGCTTTTGGGTTTATGGTACATTTAGGTACTTATAAGTAGGTACCAATGCACAGTCTTAAATTCAGAATGAAAATTCTGTTGCCCTCATCTGAGAAGTGAACTCCATCTCCTCTGTAGATATCTTGCATGTAGTAACGCAAGTTATTGTTGTACAGGGAGCCCATTCCATGGTCTCTCATGAAAGCTGAAACAGATTTGTTTACATGCTTCCTCGCTTTCTCAATTTGTGGAGAAAATTGGTTGGACCACCTCCATTTCTATCTTTAGCATATATTGGAATATACCAAGGCAGTTTGAGGTAAAAGTGCCATTAATTGCTAAAAGGTGTCCTTTAAAAGCATTTCCAGACCTACCCCTGTCAAAGTGCCCAAATCATTACCTCCACAGTGCACAATTAACAGGTCAGGTTTTGGCAAATGCATAAAGGTTTTCACCAATGGTATCAATTGGTGACATTTTAATCCTCTTTGGCCCAACCACTTAATTTCCACATCTTGTAAATTGAGGTTAGGTAAATTTCTGTTCTCAGCATACCTTTGAGCCCAGTGGATGTAACTATGTCCAACAATCCAGACCTTAAACATGGTTGGAGAAGGTTGTGCTGCAGTCAGATGAAGTGTGGTAATGAAAGGGCAGTTGAAACAGTAGGAGTTTGTAAAGAAAAAAACCTGAGGATTTCCAATGCTAATGATTCATTAGCAGTGATTGGTGCATTTCCATTTCTTAAAACAGAAAGTTAGGGTGCATGGATGTGTTCTTTGAAAGATGTAATTTGAATGGTCAAGGAAGAAACATTTAATGAAAGATTGCACTGGATACGCAGGTGCACTGAGAGTTCAGAGTTCAATTGAAACATTGTTGTGTGAATTTGCAAACATGAGAGGTCTTCCAGGAGGTGGTTGCTATGGAAAAAAGGCAGAGAGGGCAGAGGGGGGAAGGGTTTTGATTTGAAAAAAGTGAGGGAAGAGTTATGATTGGCTAATATGAGAGATATGTGAAATGAATATCCGTATTTCTGTGCTTTCAATAGCTGCAGCCTCTGGAGTGCATCCTTTTTCTTCTGCTGAAGACAATTTGGTGTATTTCTGAGACTGTTTTCAAAACTCAAAAAGTATTTGCTAAGGTGAGAAAAGATTTATTTAATTTAGATAGAAAATAGTATGATTTAAGGAGAAAATGATGAAGAAAGCTGTGTTTTTAAAATGTGGCTTTGTCTCTAGTGATATACAAATAGATTTTGTTTCTTTGAGAAATTGTAATTGCATATTCGGTGTAGCATTCTGGCATGCAGTAACACAAGTTTTTGTTGTACATGGAGCCCATTCCATGGTCTCTTATGTAAGCTGAAACAGATATGTTGTTTTTAAAAACGATTTTTGAAATCACTTACATTTCTGGATATGTACTGCTAGAGCTTCATAGGTTGTTTTGGGTCATATTTATAAGGCATTTGAGTGTCTTTGATGTTATTTTTTCCTTTTCAAATGGAAAGCATTCCTCATGGGGCAAGTGTCTTGTAAATACGCTCCCACCTGCGCTTGGCAAATTTAGATTTTGATTATGGGAGTTACATAGCCATGTTAATAATGTCCAAAAAATGGTGCTAGGGCATTCCAGAAAACGCTTTCATGTGTCTCAAGGACATTTTCAGTCATTTCCTCTTGAATGCAGATATACAATTGATTTATATGCTGTGTTTAAAAACGATTTTTTGAAATCAATTACATTTCTGGATATGTACTGCTAGAGCTTCATAGGTTGTTTTGGGTCATATTTATAAGGCATATGAGTGTCTATGATGTTATTTTTCCTTTTTAAATGGAAAGCGTTCTTCATGGTGCAAGTTTTTTGTAAATACGCTCCCTCTTGCGGTTGGCAAATTTAGATTTTGATTATGGGAGTTACATAGCCATGTTAATAATGTCAAAAAAATGGTGTTAGGGCATTCTAAAAAAACGCTTTCATGTGTCTCAAGGACATTTTCAGTCATTTCCTCTTGAATGCAGGTATACAATTGATTTATATGCTGTGTTTAAAAACGACTTTTTTTGAAATCAATTACATTTCTGGATATGTACTGCTAGAGCTTCATAGGTTGTTTTGGGTCATATTTATAAGGCATTTGAGTGTCTTTGATGTTATTTTTTCCTTTTCAAATGGAAAGCATTCCTCATGGGGCAAGTGTCTTGTAAATACGCTCCCACCTGCGCTTGGCAAATTAAGATTTTGATTATGGGAGTTACATAACCATGTTAATAATGTCCAAAAAATGGTGCTAGGGCATTCCAGAAAACGCTTTCATGTCTCTCAAGGACATTTTCAGTCATTTCCTCTTGAATGCACGTATACAATTGATTTATATGCTGTGTTTAAAAACGTTTTTTTGAAATCAATTACATTTCTGGATATGTACTGCTAGAGCTTCATAGGTTGTTTTGGGACATATTTATAAGGCATTTGAGTGTCTTTGATGTTATTTTTTCCTTTTTAAATGGAAAGCGTTCCTCATGGGGCAAGTGTCTTGTAAATACGGTCCCATCTGTGCTTGGCAAATTTAGATTTTGATTATGGGAGTTACATAGCCATGTTAATAATGTCCAAAAAATGGTGCTAGGTCATTCCAGAAAACGCTTTCATGTCTCTCAGGGAGATTTTCAGTCATTTCCTCTTGAATGCAGGTATACAATTGATTTATATGCTGTGTTTAAAAATA